>NC_143012.1:265192912-265327912 GCF_055824585.1 Amblyomma mixtum
AAACGTCCGTCTCATGGCGCTCAGATTAAAGTCTCCCGTTCACCGCGAACCAAGCGGCTGACAGCAACAGCTTTTAGGCGCGCTCGAAACTTCAGCGTCGCCTGGGCACTGCAGGTTGCCTACACACCAGGCGCACTTCTTTTATCGAGTGAGAGCGGGAACTTGTCGAGGCGTAGCTACCAGCATGTGCTAGTGAAACTTTAGAACGACCTGAGTCGTTGAAGTACACGGTGGTGGAGTTTCATCAACTCTTTGCAGCTGCTGCCATCGCAGATCAGTAACTGCAGCTACCCTTGTTGTGTGAGCCACCATGTAACGATATGGCGGAGCGGTGTTCTCTTTACTTTGCTCGTAGATGAATGGTGGTGTAACAAAGGTACTGCCGTCTCAAAGCCATCTATCGCGTAAGTTCATTCTCCGCGTAATACTTGCGAAGCCGACCCGCAAATGTGTAAAGGAGGTCAGTGACGTCTCAGGTTGCGTCACGGCAGCTTTTATCATAGGCCTCCTCTACTTAGTTTTAAATGTGCTCCAATAAATGACGCAAAATAAAATTTGGGCCCATCAGAAATTAAGTGCCCCTTCCCCATTTAAACGATTCTCTTCACCATAGAAAGAGCATTTAACGTGAGCAAAGAAAGCCTCGCGCTGAGGCTCGTCAGAGGCAGTTAGCGCCTCCATTACGACCGTAATTTTCTTGGCACTGAAACAAGCCATTTTAGCGTTCAGCCGTGTTCCCAGTGGCACGTGTAGGCCGTTCTAGGATACAAAATGTAACGAGTATCGAGAATGGCGCCACTTCTTCAATACATGGCCGGATAGAGAGTGTTGCTTTATCAAAAAGAACCCGTCATCAAAGCTCGTGGACCCTCGACAGAAGCCCGAGTTTGTTGGCTTTTTTCTCTCTCTCTCTTCCTTTCATTGACCTGTTCACTCAGACGCACCAGTCAGCTTCTTTTGAGCGTTCAATGACACTTACAAGATGACCTCTTTTGAGCGATCGTATTTCGGCTTTTCTGAGCGCTAAGCGTGGATTATGTTTCTACGGATTCGACAAAATGAAGCAAACTGTGTTAGCCACTTCTTGCGACATACATCTAACCTGTGCGACACCGCGGTGAAAAGAGAAAACGAAGCAAATCGGACTATTCTTAGCCTGTAACGCAAGGTACTTAGGTCGCAGTAGTTTGAAAGGGGTCATCGCTTCTTTCTCTTTCACTTTTCCTACGGCACTTCTTTCACCGGTTTTAATCACGGAGTGAGCTCAGACACGACAATTTCAATGAAGGCTCAGTTTCCCGCGGTTTCTGAAGAAATTTTATGCAGTTATGCGCCGATTATATAGGCTTCATTCGATTAAACATTTCGCTGAACCGAGGTCATTGCGTTCAGACGACTGCGTGAGGTCGTTAACGGCACAGTACGAGAGCATGCACCTTTGAACTCGAGGATGGAAAGGCCGGGTACTGTTGACCTTTAGAGTCGTCGAAAAGGTTCGATCACTGACTCTCCTGCGCCACCGAGAAATTGCGTCGCAGCCCCGGTGAATTCCCTCTCGATTAGGGCTACGATTTCTCCGTCTGTGGGGACAGTTATGTTTTGTTTTTACCACAGTGCTCGCTTGCGTCATGAATCGAGAGGTTCCTATAAACGATAAGGTCGTAGGCTACTGGAAAGTATACTGAACTTGAGATGGGGTCGACAGCCTTCCAATATTTAGTTCGTCATTCATAGTTTTAAATAAAATGCTTTTTTATTTCAACGACGAAAGTATTGCCGGTCATAACGAGTCAATGACTATAGCTAACAAAATTAACGTTTGGCCCTAAAGACAAAACTCAGAGAAGTAATAATTATTCCGCACTCCGGCGGAAGTGAAGTTTGCACGTGAATAAAAATTACCGAGAAATTGAGGTTGTCTTCCTGGGCTCTGTATTACCTAGGGAAAGGGCAGTGTGTTTCAGAAGTAACTGCAAGAAAAAATTGCTGGATTAAATCTTATGTACACAATGTTAAAGCCAAACCGGCGTGTCATCCCTCCATTCAAGTCGCTCATTAGTCGGAAAATTAGAACCAGGTGTAATTAAATCACTGAAAAGTCTGGCGAAGAATTTTATGGTCAATGGGTATTTTTATTTTGCACACAATCTATGTACTCATGGCTTAAAGAAGTCATCTTTTGAACAGCGGCAGCAGGTAGTTTTCAAGCTGTTCTTTTTTGTCTTTTATGCTTTCTTTTAAGGTTTTACGGGGTTTAACGTTCCAAAGCTACTCAAGCTGTGAAGGGCGCCGTATTGGAGGGCGCCGCGTAATTTCCGCCCCCTGGGATCATTTTACCTGCACTGACATTGCACAATACTCCGACCACTAGCCCTTCGACTCCATCGAAATGCGACCATCACGACCGGGATCGAACTTGCGTATTTCGGGTCGGCAGCAGAGCGCCATAACCACAGAGGCGCCGCGGTGGCTTTTCTCTCTTTTAAAATTACAATGTAATACTTGTCGTAATTACACTATTGGCTTTAGCATGCTTCATCGTGATGAGGATTGGCTAGTGCGTAATGAATACGAAAAAAAGAGAACAATGGTCGTCGTGTCGTATTGTCTCGCTCCCATTTATGTCCCTGCGCACACTATCGGCAGTACATAAATATTTAAAGCTGTGCTTCTACCACCAGGCTTCGAACCAATTTCCGCTCTATAGAAGGCATTGTCCTTTGAATGAGGCAAGTACAGTATGATTCGCCTACACACTCGACGACCATTGAGACACATGGACTTAATGGCGTATGAGGTCGAACGCCTCCAATTTCTTAAAATTCTTTTCGGAATAGATTCATTTGCCTTCTTGCCATTGGTGAGGCCTGCTTTGGATTCGGAAGCCAGTGAATGACGCCGCTTGTTGAGCCGTCGCTCATGACGTCATATGTTGCAACCACCATGGTTGAAGGGCCAACGAATTTTCCGGGAAAGGTATCGCTGCAAAATATGGCCAAGTTCCTCATCCTCAGGCATCGCGCCGTCGTTGTTTTTGATTAGCGCCCTCGCTCGCTGCAAGGAAAACATGGAACGTTGAACAGCCTGGAAAGATACAACGACTAAAAAGACGTTAAAGCAGCCCAAAGCTATAAACTTCACCTTCTCTTTCCCTTTCTGCACGTTCGCGCGGCGTTCCTCTTTTTGGGGCTCTGAAAAAAAAATAAACTCAATTACGCAGCAAATCCTGATTCAGCCAGCTTAGAAGGCGCCTCCAAATGACAACACTGCTGCACTTATGTTCTCGCGGATGCATCACTATTTAGGTTCATTAGACCTATGGTTCCATGCGCAATCTGCTGGCTCCCCAAAAGCTCAGTGCGTGCTCGAAGCACTCGCATCAGGAGGCAATTTCGACTGTCAGTTTGCATCATGAAGGAGGACCACACGCGAAAGTAGTTGCCGAGGCAAGCATCTAGGCCGGGGCTCGGGCAGCTTTATCGAACGTCACGTCGGTGCATGCTCACAAAGCGGTTGCCAAGGCGCTGGCGATGACGCAATGGCCGATGAAGAAAAATCGATGACTTTGTCGACGTCGAACCAAAGCATTTTAGAAAGTGACGCAAGAGCCGCTCAGGCATGCGTGCATGTTTGCATTGTTACATAAGGTTATAACGTAGCACAATGTAAACGGCCAATGGAGATATGAGTGCTTCGCAGAAAATCGGACATCTAGAATTGAAGGGACGTGGTGAAGCTTCGACAGGGCTGTGAAAGAAAAAGTACCTGCGTAAAACGCTCTAGCAAACTAAGTTTTGGAATGTTGCTGATTGAATAGAGAAAGGAAATCAGGCGGAACGGATACGTTAAATGAAATAGCGCTAGGCACAGACGAAAACCACCAGGCGCGAAGATTTGAGATAGAGATTGTTTTCGTGGTCATATTGCAAAGGTCTTCATTTTGCTGTCTCTACAGACGATAATCGCATGGCACACAAACTGCACCTTGTAAGAGGCTCATTACATTCGTATTTTGCCCTCGAGCATAGAAGTGTGTGGTGCTGCAGTAACGTTTCTTTTTCTCAAGCATGGCAACACCTCGCGGAAGGCTCACTTTTGTGTCTTTGCCACCCGGAGCTTCTTAATACCTTCCATACCAGCAAACTGAGAAAACCCTTGCTCTGAACAAAGCGGTATTAGCCGCAACTCGGACTGAATTACTTTTCCACTTTCTCCACTCGCTGATCGAAGCTTACATCCGGATGCTTCATTCCTGCACGCGAAAACTGTTCCAGAAACATTTTACAACTATTTCCGCTGGAAATAACCTGCAGATTGCGGTGTGTGTGTGAACAGAAAACGGTAATAATTGCAACCATTTTGTAAAGTGTGCAACTGACGTATTCGCATCACATACACAGCAAATATAACTTTAAGTGATATTTATTCTGCAATTTATTAGGTTAGTTCGAAATACAGGCGTCTTCATTTCGTTCGCAAGACAAATCGATCATCCTGTCCCTTTCCTAGATTCACAAGGCTGTGAGTGACGTCAGTTCCGTGCGAACCCTTGTTTGCTAATCTTCACGAAGCCAAAGCGCCGAATATAAATCTCGACTCTTTCAAGAACGCCATTTCTCACAGCCCCGTTATGAGGGTTCCGAACAACTAAATCGGCTAATTTGCGCGTCGTTGATTTTCACTCAGCCTCGACGTGTCAGGCGACTTGATTTATTGGATCAGCGATGCCGCCCGTAAAGAACGAAGGACGTTTAATGAATGGCTGACCCCAATGTCTAATGACCGACAATGCGCAGATTCTACAGCCATTTCTCTTCGCAAATACGTATAGCAATGGGGCATCTACTGAGGCTACTGGTGATCGAGAGAATAACGATGTCGCGGTACGACCCCACTTCAAGGATGGAGGATTTCAGGATTGTGAGGAACAGCAACGGCTGCCCGTTATCTCCGCCGACACGCGCCGACACGCGAAGATAGAAGCAAAGTGCCTTGCTTTCTTCGACACACGATTTATCCCATGGACGAATGCAGCTTTGGGATGCCCCGGCTTTGCGCAGTCTCGTCGCGCCGTGGAAACTCGGAAGCGAAGATCGATCTTTACGCGCTCGCGACCTGCGTTAAGTGTGTCGAGGCCTCGGGCGATGTAGGTAATGTTAGTATTGGAAGCTTTCCTGGCCTCTTTGTGACGCCCTGCTCCTGCGTGCTCTAAGCCATCCAATACGCGTGCACTAGTCCATAAAGACGCAGCGGAGCCGTGCAGTTGAAGGACGAGAATCCTTCTTGTAGAAGGTAAGGGCCTTGCTCGCTGACGTTGCCAAAAGGAAAAAGTACTCCCGTGGGTGTCACTGCCGCCACGCGAACACTTTCCCTTCGTTTCTTGGCTAAAAAACATTAAAGAAGCAAAGGATTGTGAGCTGAAGCGCAGAACCTTGGCTCCGGTTCCCATTTTGTTTTCGAGTTTCTACTACTTTACATGAGTTTTCTTTACAAGGAGGTTTAGCCGTTTGTTTAATGCGTTGGCAAATTCATCTTTGCTGTTTTTAATGAAGATACTTGCTGCTTCGATATCCGCATTGAGAATGAATTCTGCTCCGTCTGAGATCGCTGTTTTTTTCCCTAATGCTCTTCACGTGCAAAAGGAAAAAACCGAACAAGAATTTTACGAGCGCATTGAGCCACTTGATATGTTACGGGTCGTCAGTGTTCCGCTATCGTCCATCTTAAAACTCAAACATTCGTTTTTAGCGTTGAAGACAGTAAATTGTTAAGCCGCCTATTGCGAAAGATCGAGGACGAGGCTTTAGCGATATACGGGTATCGGTGGGACTTTACGGTTGCATCTGACGATCCGATCGCGTCTAGCAGCGCCTACAGCCTTCACAGGCTCTTCTTGTAGTTTGGAGCCAACAGCGCTACGTTGCCCAGACACAGGAGACAAGTATACCGCTTGAAGCCACCCAAAACTCCCTTCATGGATCTCTGGAACGTTCCTGACTAACACCACGAGGCAGAAGACGCGACTTAAAATAAGCACCCTGTGCAATCAAGCATTTTTTTCCCGTCTCTCTCCTAGGTTTTTGTTTTCTTGAAGTCACTTTTTTAAATAAAAATTCAAGGAATAGTTTTCATTGCTGTGTAAATGCAAGGTGTCGCTGATTCGCGGGAAAAGGTTAACACCTCTTGCATTGCTGCGTTTAGACGCCGTTTGTCGAGGCAGAACCACAATGTTTCTTCTTGACTAGGTCGATGACTGACGGCGCCCAAGGGCTCTTAGTTCATCCTCCATAATGTGACCGCGATATATTTCCTGCATTTTTGTACTAGTGGCATCCTGCTGGCGTTTTGAGAATCTGTAATAACTTAAGACTGATCGTCTGATGTTTATTCGAAAAAAAAGTGCTTTTAAACATAGCTGTTCTGCAAGTCAAGGAGCTACACAACACGCGGAAATGGACAACCACTTCTTTTAAATATAACTGTCCTACAAATCACGGGGCTATACAACATTGAGCAATGGTCAATCTGAATTAAGCAAAGTTGTCAATAAAAATGAATTCCTTCTCATGCAAGGTCAAATAGTGCTGCAGGAGTCTCCGGGTTTTCTTATCTGAAACGCTTCTGCGAGCTCTAAGGTTGTTTTATCTCGGTGCCTGACTAACACGGCAATCCTATCTAGAAATGGCGAACACCTTGAGCTGCAATGGTTAGCAGTTTTTATCCACATCAAATTCATTTGACAACCCGGCGCCTTGTTGTGTCCCCTCTCCTTTATTTGTTTGTCGTCGCTGCGCGCTTCTCCGCAGCAATGAATCCATACCAACTGGCCCAATTAGCCATTCTAGCACAATCGTGATCACTTCTCGGTTTCATTGCAGTGACTACGAATCATCCAAGGCTGAGCAAACACCGTTGGTGTCGGTGAATAAAGCTATCGGTGAAGAAGCAGCCTTAGAAAGCCTGCTGTACTAACTTGAGAGCTAATCGTTTTGCTGATTAGGGGGACCACATGTTCACTTCTCGGTCACGGTGTCCGCATTTCCATGCCAGCAAAGTGTGAAAGCTGCATCCTGCTAATAGAACGAGTAAGACTGCGCCAAAAAAAACGGGACAAAAGGCACACGTGAGCAGAGACAAGGCGCAGACCAATCGTTGGTTCCTTTGTAGATTGTCTCGTTGCCAGTCCGAGTAGTGCCTCACTCGTCTGCAAGCTTCTCATTTTATGATCTTGGATATCCCGTGAGCGTGCCCCCAGGAAGGACCTGGTACGCCAAAGAGCCCCAGAAGTCGAGGCGGGACCAGCTATTGCTTGAGGTAGTTCTCAAGAACAAGGAAAATGCAGCGCTCTTCTATGTGAACCTGATTCCTATGTCATAATACCAGTTCCGAGTTTTAGCCTACTACGTCAAGCGAAAGCTGGTCCCGCCTCAACTTCTGGGGCTCTCTGGCGTACCAGGTCCTTCCTGCTGGCGAGCTCGCAGGATATGCGAGATCATGAAATCAGAAGTCTGCAGGCGAGTGAGGAACTACTCAGACTGGCTAAGAGTCATCATCTACGAAGGAACTAACGATTGGTCTGCGCCTTGTCTCTGCTTATGTGTGCCTTTCGTCCCGTTCTATTTGCGCACTTTTACTCGATGCCTTCAAATGAACCAACTAGCCCGCCAGAGCGTGCTACCCTGCTAATATTTGGTAGGGAGTAAAGAAACCAAACCCACTTTTTCACTTTATTTGAAGCTATTTCGTACCTTGATATCAAAGGAAGGAACTGTGCAGGTACAGCGGGGTGCGATCAGAAAATCCTAATAAACACATTGCCCCGCGACGAAGCTATATACTGGTTGCTCAAGTATGACACGTGTATGGGATCAAAGGGGAAAGAGAAAAATGTGCAGAACGACCCCACATTCCTTTTCAAATGGGCCAGTGCCTTCATGAATGAAGAAGCAGGTGGCTCGCTCACGTGTGCTCCAGGGTGCTGGTCGATGCTGAACGGCTTTAAGATCTCGCATGTAATGTGGTTGGCTGTGACATCTTCTGAAGATTGCGCATCCTTTGACCTCTGAGTGGCATCTGCATTTCTGAAGTGTGACCGTCACCGTCAGCTGCCTGCAGTGAGTTCCTACATCAGGTTGGGAGCCAGATGCTGACCTTACAGCACTTGCTAGTACCATTGATTAATTGATTGATTGATTGATTGATTTATTGAATGATTGATTGATTGATTGATTGATTGATTGATTGATTGATTGATTGATTGATTGATTGATTGATTGATTGATTGATTGATTGATTGATTGATTGATTGATTGATTGATTGATTGATTGATTGATTGATTGAAACACGCGCTTCACTAAATGCCCTTTAGTTGTCCACTGCTCAATGTTGAGATTGAGCTTGAAGTTGTTGTAAGCTACAGGGAGGGGGGAGTAGCCTTGCGGATTCTACCGGCAATTGCTCCGAAGCAATCGTAAGAAGGGCAGTTTGACCCACCGTTGTCAGGGCGGCCGTGGCGGATGATTATTCGGTCCCAGCCGACTGCCGCAAAGCATTTTGCTCAGAACTTCTGCAAAAAAATTCCCCGAGCTTGCCCAGAATAGAGCGACAGCCGTGCTGTCACGAGGAAGTGTAATATCTCGCTTTAGCAGTATTACAATGCTGCCTTCTACATCTAAGTGCCTTGATTTTCAAAAACGTTGCTGGAATGTTGCACGCGGCTTGAATTATAGCACCAAAGCATCGAGTTCGGAGACGGTACATTGAAGTCGGGTTCTTACCTCTCTGAATGTATTAGTTCCCAGAATTTTGTAACTGTCAACTAACGGCCCACTAGCACGACCAGTGACTTAGAATCGTACGCGATGGCACATGTGATAACCATCTACAAAATATTTTATATGCTTAGTGCACATACTGTGCGTGAGATGGCTCGTTTAAAACTACATGCGCCAGCCACCTCCATCAATTTGATCATTTTCCTTGCTGCCGGGTGCTTCAATTTAACCCATGTTAGAAGGACTTGAACGCATTTCCTTCATCGAACACTCCTCCTTTTTCCCATTAGAGCAAGTACCGCCCATCGCTTTCTTTCTCCTAGAGAACGCAAATTCCTGCATAATGCATGTGCTGATAGACCGCACAGCATGTAATCGTCCGCGCCAAACAAGAGCGCCCACCAGCCGTTCGGCGCCAAATAAATGCGAAAACCGGAATAGAGGACCAAGAAGAAGATTTCAGGGACGAGTAAAGAAAGAAGAGCGATTTTCTGCGAGACCATCAAATCGTACTCAGTTCGGCCCTCCCGCAAAAAATACCGCTCGCCGCAGAGGTCAGATTGGTCGTCCCTGTAGCTAAACTGTTTCGCGTAAGCAACCATAAACGCAAATATCGACGCACAGAGGCATACGCCCAGTCGCTGAGCCGCTTTGGGCGCCCTAGCAGGCGTGGTACTAGCATTGTCCTACACAACGAATGTTCGAGAAAGCAGAAGCGAAGCATAGGGGTTGCGTGACAAAGCTTCATCAGGCGCTTCATCCCGAAAGGACATGGCTTTCAGCTAAGCGACCATACGCTGCCCGGTGCAAGTGCATGCAGTGTTTCTGCATTTAGACAGCCGTGTTTACAACAACAGTGCATGGAAAGTTCCGACTTGAATATGAACGTATTACCTTCTAGAGATTTGGCTGCCAATACGGAGAACATGAGTTCTGGGACTTTAGCTTTCAAGGATTTTAACCCAGAAGTATATTCGAGGTATACATTTTCATCACATTCTTTAAGAAAGCGCAATCTTAAGCTGTTGATTGAGTGTCTCTATTGAAAATTGAGCCAGTGAGCTCGAAGAAGCTCTTATTGTTAAATCTTTTTCGCCTTCGCTGCCAATACAGCGAAGAAGAGGAAGACCGCTGGCAGTGTGTGCGTGTGTGTGTTTGTGGGGGGGGGGGGGGGGGGGGAACCGCTGGTGCGTTCGCAACTCCATCTTGGATTTAGGGTGCACGCATTAAAGTCCCTTTCTAAATGTACAAAAGTTCAGGCTTTGGGTGCCTGCTAGGGGTCCATCCTAAACACCGATAACGACAGTGCATTACAAGGATATTTCAATGAGAGACTTTCTGCGGGAACAATGCCGTCGACGTGGTTTTGTGTCCTAAGTCAGAACTCCGGTGTTAACCTGTTTCCCCAAAATTAGTTTAAATCGGTTTGGTTTGATTTATGGGGCTTAACGTCCAAAAGCGACTCAGGCTATGAGAGACGCCGTAATGAAGGGCTCCGGAAATTTCGACCACCTGGGGTTTTTTAACATGCACTGACATCGCACAGTACACGGGCCTCTAGAATTTCTCCTCCAAAGAAATTCTAGCCGCCGCGGCCGCGATCGAACCCGCGTCTTTCGGGTCAGCAGCCGAGCACCATAACCACTGAGCCACCGCGGCGGCACACACGTGAATCGTAAACTGTAAACTGTGCGTTTCAAAATCTCTAAGAGACATGAGGGCTATGAGGGACGCCAGGGCTCTGGATTAAATTAGACCACCTGCGGTTCTTTAACCTGCGTTCATATCGCACAACACAAGTGCATCGAAATGCGGTCTCCGAGGCCAGGATTCGAACGAGCGACCTTGAGATCAGCAGCCGAAAGCCAAAGCCACTGAGTCACTAGCGGTACGGTGTGACATGTCGACTGAAGACGCCGAACTTTGGAAAATGTGTCACATGAAGTCAGTCATGTCGTCCAGGTAGGTCTCAAAGGTAGATGTACTAAGGTGGACCCGGAGTTGAGCTGCGGCACAGCTATCGTTGGCACTTCTCACCACGGGCGACAAAAAGCCTGGAAGTTTGTTTTTTCTTGCCTAAAAGGAAACCAGTCCTGCGCTGCTAACAGTGCAAGCTAAGGTGCATAATTTTGTGGCGTCCTCGAATATACTATTAAAAAATATACATTCTTCGTCTTCCTAATGTCAGCGGTCAAATAACGAAGTTCTATACATTTAAGGTTAAGTACTAAGTACACAATAAAGCATTGCGTATTGGGAATATGGGGGTATTCGTCTCTTATGGTCCAGCCAAAAGTGACCCAAACGGCGATGCAGGATCACGCCTTAAATAAAGCTTTATTGAAGGTGAAATCGAGACTTTAGACGTGCTCTTCCGCATCCAGATACACTAATAACGCGCAAGATAGTACACGCCTAGCCTATGTTAACGAATGTGCGCAACTACAGTCGAGGAGGGGTATTGCGTAGGAACACGCTGAATTTAGGAGAAAGAAAAGGTAGCTGAAAATTTACTTACTCTTTGCATGTGAGCTTTTTTTGTGCTCTTACTGTCATGTAATTTTTTCGTTCATTAGTTGCACGTGCGGTGTTGCCGTTATCAGACTCTTCCGACGTGGGCTATTCTGGCTAGAAATATAAAAGAAACCACAATGCCAGGATAGGCCTTCAATATGCGCGAGAAACGTAAGAATATAAACTGCCCTCCTTGCTTGCAACACAACGGCTCATGTCTATAAACTGCGCCTCTAGGCCCTACCGCACGTGGTTAGTCTATCTTGGCCTGCTCACATACATATATTGATTTCTTGAAAGCTCTTCTGGACACAACGTTCCTCTCCGTGTTTAATCTCCCTATGGCTTTAGCAGCGGGGACTAACATTAGCCTCGTCGTGCCTTAAAAAAAAGGGGGGGGGGAAGTCCTCGTCGAAGCTAAAACCGGTGCCGTCGCTTTTATGCTGTCACCGTAGAACTTCCCAGATCTCCTAAGGGCACCTTTGAAAGCTGGCACCGGTGCACATGAGGATATGCCCCCAGTGCACCGTTTCTTTCCTTCTCCGCTTTCCTTCACGTTATTCCTTCTTTTTCCTCGGTGCCCATTACCGGGCATAACGCTAATCGCGAAAAGAAGAAGCGAGCCGATGAGCGGCAGCGCGGAGAGAAGGAGCTGTTCCTGCTAATCGCGACCTTCGTCGGTTCGCGGTAGCACGTGCCATTGTCGGACGTGCGTTTACGAGGAAACTGCAGATCCATTCACCTACAGCGCGTCCCACCCAAGCCCACGCAAATGACGGGGACCCCACTTTGCCAGGATTGCCGGTCGGCATGAGCCGGAAAAGAACTGTCGCGTGTCATCAACGCCGATGCTTTTCCCCGTTATTACTCACGCTTTGGAGCTAGCGAATTTCTCTCTGTACTGATCAGACCAGTTGACCATAAGGGCGTGTATGGACAAACAAGGCGTCCACACCCTCAGATGCGGTGAACGCCCAAGGAGTAAACGTCACAGCCTCAGCGCATGCTGTCCACCCACGTGTACTGAACACAAACAAAAATGATATGAAAACAGTACTCAAAAGGATACGAATTCTGAGAAAACCAAAGTACAGGGTCTTTTTGCTGAAGTGAAAAACATTCACTGTAGAACTGCCCTTAGAATACATCCTTCCTCATGTCGTCTGTGCAAATGACATACACCAAGTTGAGTCAGTGTCTTTGGCGCTCAGTGGCCCAGCCCAAGGCCGCTAGATTGAATCCCGGCCACGGCGGCAGCATTTCGATGGAGGCGAAACGTTAAAGTGCTAGTGCGCTGTGCGATGCCGCCGGTGCGTGTTAAGTGGTCAGAATGAACCCAGAGCCCTCCATTTAGGCATCGCTTATAGCCGCTTCCAGGTTTAGGATGTCAGATGTCACAACTCGGCATCTGTCCAAGCGTGTGGCTCCACCTCATTAGCGGTTTCCTAGGCAAATTTTGGCTCAGTTGTAATCGACTGCTGCAAAACATCCTACGTAACTTCATTAGATACGCTGTGATATTCAAGTACTCACCCGTAAGACCTAAGTCGGGGCAATATTAAGGTCAGCAGAATACAGCGCTCCGGCCATCTCAGCCTTGAATGCTGTTCGTCTAATTCAGGGGAACACTTTCTTCCTCTCTCAAGCTTGAGACAACGTCTACACGGCAGATACAATTGTCCTTTTCTTTCCTGTGATCTAAACCACTCTGACAATGCTGCAGATAAAGGGTAATAGAACTACTCCTCTCACTTCTCGGAAGCAATGCAAAGGTATAAAACTTGCGTTGGATACTACTGCCGCCGAGAAAAGATCTCATTACGCACCAGTCGTTATCAACGGAAGATAAAAGACAAACACGGGGTGCGTTGCTGGAATCTCAGGGTAGTGGAGTGTGTAATGCGCCATTAGTCTTCATTTTCAAAGGCGGTCAATTTGTTGCTGGACAGGCGGCTAAAGACCTAAGAGGTTTAAAGGCCAAAGAGGTTTTCTAACTGATCTAACCCTGCTCATATTATAACCAGCCCCTATATATAGCTAATGAAATAAAATGGCGCAAGAAAACAAGGACGAGAATACGCAATAGACAGGAAGGGCGCCCGTCCTGTCTAGTGCTTGTTCTCGTCCTTATTTTCTTGAGCCTATGTATTCCGTTCGCTTTGTCTCTTCACCAGCTAGCTCAAACCGTAGTCTTGCTGCTGTATATAGCCTTCATGGATATCGAGAAAGTATTTTACTCACTTGAAACTTCAGGAGGCCAGCAGGCATTACGAAATGGAGATGTAGCTGAGCCTTCTGTAAAAATACTAGAAGATATGTATGACGGCTGCACCGTAAACATATTTTCCTATAAGATTAGTAATAAAATTTCAGTAATGAACGGCGTCAGGCAGGGTGATATGATCTCGCCAATGCGATTCACCGCCTTTTTACAGGAGCTATTCAAAGGCCTGCATTTGGAATAAATGGAGATAAATGTTAATGGAGAATATCTGAGTAATCTGTGATCCGTTGATGACACTGAATTGTGAAGTCACTGAGGGGACGAATTGCAAAGCAAGATCAATGACTCAGACAAGCAGAATAGAACGGTAAGCCTAAAATTTAATATGCAAAAACCAAATTAATGTTTAACAGTCTCGGAAGGGAACACCAGTTTGCATTTAGTAGTCAGGCACTGGAAGTGGTAAGGGACTGCGTCTACTTAAGGCAGGTAGTACCGCACACCTGGTTACAAGAGTGAAATAAATAGGAGAAGAAGAATTCTGTTGATTCTGTTGTAAGTAATGGTCATGTTTGAGGAATTGGTCAGCCTCTACTTTACATTCATAGAACCCTGGCAGCCCTCATACCATTCCTGGCGCAGTAAAGAAGTTTGGTTTGGTTTTGTGGGGTTTAACGTCCCAAAGCGACTAAGGCTATGAGAGACGCCGTAGTGGAGGGCTCCGGAAATTTCGACCACCTGGGGTTCTTTAACGTGCACAGACATCGCACAGTACACGGGCCTTTAGAATTTCTCCTCCAAAGAAATTCAACCGCCGCGGCCGGGATCGAACCCGCGTCTTTCGGGTCAGCAGCCGAGCACCATAACCACTGAGCCACCGCGGCGGCGTCAGTAAAGAAGAGTTTAAGCGAAACGCAACTGCCCCGTCCGGCGTTTCTTACAAACACAGTCACCGGTGAGGCTTGTGGAACCAGAGTTGGGTAGGCGCCTGGGTAGGCGCCCGAGTGCTGAGAGCGAACAAGAAAAGCCCTGTTCCTGCTAGAGCATGTCATACATACGCATGGTTGCGTGCATAATCATGCAAATCATTGTCGTTATCCAAAACCTTAACGAACTTGTGGCTCGCCACAGGAAGTATGTACACGCAGTAGGAGTGCAGAGGATAAGCACATAAAGTCTTACCGTGTTAAAAATGACATCATGGGGGCTCCTTTCCGTTTCGTCCCCGTAAGGAGGAATTTTGATGACGATGCTGATTTTTGGGGCACAAGAGAACCTGTGACAAAAAAAGTACAGTAGCACAAGATGTTTTCGTGTACTCAAGGTGAGATCAGAGACCCATTTAGCAAAGCATTTCAGCCTAATGCGGTGATCGAATCCCCCACCTCCCGCAAGCAAGGCGGATGCACAAACCGCAAGACCACCGCTGTGGTGCAACGAGGAATCAAAAGGGACTAGTGTTTCTTCTTTTGCAGCTGCTATATATTTTTAACCGAATAGGGTGTTAGGTGTTAAATAAAAATATGTGTAAAATGCGGGAGAACAGAAATTGGAAGTAGGAGAAACGAGTCCGTGGTAGAGCTGGCACAAATGGAGAAAGATCCAGCGACTGCAGGAGATAGCAAAATATAATCTTCGGGCTCGTTACGCTTCAATAATTTGTAACTATCGCTAGGGAAAGATTCATTCCAGCCGGTGCTTCCTTTTTTTTAATTGCGGGAGAATCGCTAATAAGGATACACAATATTTCACTGGTCCGCGGATTAAAATTATATTAACTTCCACTTCGTGAAGGAACCGGACATGGGTTGACTAAAAATTGATCACTTTGGCTCAGGAACATTCGCTAACAAGTTCAGACAATGGAACTTCGATGTAACAGTGGACGTTGCCCCAATTTGCACTCAACCATTCTCATCTCGCGCAACCATGTATTCTTTTCCCGACAGACAAGTGGCTATGTGCTCCAGGCTTGCGTGAAGTTTAGAATTGATTAATATATCACAAGGTCATTATCTCGAAGATTCCGAGTTTTCTTCGTGCGGTGTTCAGAACATTGCGTGGGCTCTAAAAAATTGAAATATTTAACTTCCATATTCCTTCACGCCGTTCATCCAGATTTGTCTGTTTTGCATACTTTTCTTTCTTTAAATTCCTTCATTGGTTTGTTTATTTCTTTTTCTTTCTTTGTGCATTTATGAGCCTCGCGCATCATTCCATCAGCTTTGCTAGAAATGCGTTTCAGGCGGGAAGAGAATAACGCCAAAGTGAAGCCAATACTTCTGTAAAGAGGTAAGTTGAGGTTAAGACTACGCTGCATGCATGATAGAGAAAGGTCCTAAGCGGCGTCGGTGCAGTTGATGATGATGATGATGATGATGTCCTCAGGCTTAATGGCACATACCCACGGCGGGTAATTGGTCAGGGTGCGTAGGGTGCAGCTACATCGCCCTCCTGTCCTGCCCACTTCGTCTTTGCTTATTTTTATGTGAAAGATAAGGGCTGCATTCTCCAGACAGCAGCTGCCTCATTTCCCGCGTCTGTGACCTCAGCCCCATGGCTGACCCGTCCCACATCAGTTTACACTGTAGGAAATGGGGCTGTGCTTGCGTTCTGATTAAATTAATTAATTAAAAAAGGACAGGCATGGTTACCGCCTAACTCTTGGTGGGTGCTTGTAGGATAATATTAATAATTGGTTATGAAAAGGGACAAGAACAGGGACTATCGCACTCTTCATAGACGCCTCAAACATCTCGTGAAGGAAGGGATGAAGGAAGGATAGAAGATAGCAGGAAGAAAAACGCTCTTATGGAGTGCTCCGGATAAATTTCCACCTCCTGCGGTTCTATAATGTCTATGGGAAACGCACAGCACCCGGGCCTTTTGCAGTTCATCTCTATCGAAAGGCGCCCACTACGGCAGGAATTTAATTAATTTTTTAATCACTTTTTTGTTTCTTTGTATGCAAAGTGGACCAGAGGGGAAAGGCTGGCTTACCTGACGAGAGTCTCAGCACCCGTGTACTCTTCGCAAGACAGTGACAAAAAAAAAATTAAGGAAATTTTATGTGTACATACCAGTTCAACCAAAATACAGGTTTAGGAAAACAGAGGACGTATATGCAGTTGTTAAAGCATCATCATCATCATCATCACCATAAAAATTACAGACCATACAATACAACCAAGATGAATACAAAGTCATCAAAGAAAGCAGCACGATTCATAGAACACACGCAGGAACTGTAAGGTATTCTCGAGGGAAATGTTAGAGAAATTGAATGTTACTAGTTATCAGGTATTGATTAATGTGATTTAAGAAATTTTATCTAGCGTCCTGAGGCTCGGCTTCCTGCCCCTGAACCTTGTCCTGAGTGAACTGAAGGGGTTGAACGGGTTAGAGGGGAATCATGCAATGACACGTCACGCGCAGTCTACTGCGGGCATTGGTGGATTCAAGCCATTTGTAACCGTGATTGTGACGTGGCGACACTCTATAGGCCATCACGCTGCATAAACCCCTGCAGCTTCGTTTCAATGCCCGATTTTGATCATTTTCAGAATAGCAGACGCGTCCAGGTTCGCCGGCTGTCAGCCAGCTAGCTGCGCGCACTTCGAAGAGGTTTGGCATCCAGGTATCATGCGGTTAATGAGAGAAATGTTTTGTATGGCGTGTGCAAGCAACAATGCCTGGCCTCTAGCTCTCGTGCACTCAATTCTTGGAAAATATTCGAAAAAATTCCTCCAATAATTGTGCACAGTTGCACTTGGTAACTGATAAATGAAAGGTCGCTGACATGGAGCTGTGTGGTAGACGCGCGCCACTGCGCAACTGTTACGAGTAGCCATCTACGGCTCTTGCCAGAATTTAAGCGTCATAACTTTGTACCGATAACATAACCGGTTCCGCTGACGAAGCTACATTGCATTGCATGAAAGGATTGAACGCCTTCATGCGCTGTGATACAGACAAAACAATCACCGGCTGCGCTGAATGGAAACGGTTCCGCGAAGAAATGAGTAGCAATAGAAGCCTACATGTCCAGCATTACTGGTCAAAAGTTTTAAAATTCGAAACATGTAAGGTACTTTATAGAAATATTGAAGGTAATGGTCCACTCTTCAGGTGTGTAGCAAAATCGTTCTCTTAGTGTTTTTCCATCGCTCGCATCGAACAGTTAATTCTGCCAGTAGGAAACCAATGAGGAACGCTTTTGACTGTGGCAAAAACATTGATAGCAAAAAAATGCAAGTCCGCCAAAAAGCGATCTGCGTATATATTGATCGTTATGATGAAACCTTACAATATATGAAAAACTGCGTTCGTAAACTCTTTCCCGTTCAAAAATGCTTTTGTCCAGAATTGTTGGGTATGAGCACTACAACAGGCGACGTAGTACATTAGGTCATGCTCTGTTTTTCTCCATGTACAACTACCTCTGCAACTTTACTTTGCTTTTCACATGTGCAACCTGATTCTGCGACTGCAGTTTTCTCAGTGAAACATTTCAAAACCATTCAAAAGGGCAGTTGGAGTAGTAAACTTGATTAGTGCCCTCTTGTGGGTCAGTCGGTGTGGCATCATGTAGAGGTGCGTGCAAAATAAACACGGACGACACAGCCACAGCGCTCGTCCTGTTTCAGTTATGTCTATATCGTCCTTGGTTCCGTTGCACTACACCCTACGCAGTAGTAAACTTGTTCCGATACATGAATAGGAAAATTTCACATGCCGCCTTTATCAAAGCCTCATAATTATGCAGTCCACTTCGGTGATCGTGTCCCGACACAGGACTGACGAAAAAGGACACCCTTTGGTCGCAAGGTCGCCAGGCAAAGTAAGATTTCCCACTCAGCTGTATATCGGTGCTTCAAAGTAAGGGCAGTAGCGGTAAAAAGTGCCGTATTATGAGACTTTCTGTCACAGTGATCGATAAAAATCACAGCTTCAAATACGTTTTTGACGAGGAGTCAGCAACAAAAGCTTGGTGTCTCTGCCCATAAATTTTGAAATCACTGCTCTCTGTGCAACTCGATCTACTCAGACGCGGCCGGAAAGTTAATGAACGAACTTTGCATAACATTTATCCAATTAAGGGGTAATATTAGAAGCCGCCACTGCTCCGGAAGAAGTTTCAGGTGTCAACGCTCTCAGCGCCTATAGCTTCCTCAGCTGGGTGGGCGCCTGTGCCGGCGCGCTGATCCCACGCAGAGCGTCGCCGTTTTCGCCCACACTTGAAGCATAGCAGACCGAAGAAGCTCGTTAGCACTGATTCTCACCGAATGAACGGCAAACACTAAAGGCCGGAGAAAGCTTTGACCTTAACGACTCGAAGGGCGAAGCCGTCCGGGAAGGATTCGATAGGCGACCTTAACGCTGAGGGATTAGGCTCCCGCTGACTCTGATTGCATGCCTTCTGCCCTGTCGAGTAAAAATAAAAGGTTTTCATTCTTCCACATGGTCGTCCAAATCCAAAGAGTACACATAGCAATTCCGAATGCGAACTGCCCACGAGATTGTTCTTGCTTTTTCTTTCTTCGGTTTTTTTTTTGTTTACGGTAAATGCGAAAATGTTAGAGAATGGCGTAGACGGGCGATGGATCAAAGAATGCACCGTAGACTGCGCATGAGCACTCGCCCTCCGTGCCTTTCAAATAGCATAAGTCAGTCAGGTGACACTGACATCGATTATACGTCTCCTTGTCAATTCACGTGGATCGAATCACGCGCTGCTTGGCTAGAAACATGGACGCATGCAGTCGAGTGTCGGTGACACCGTGTTAAGGTGGGTAAACTTTATCACGCGCTTTGGCGACTTCTCCGTCACGAGCGACTATGACGAAACACGCAGAGGTGAACTGAACAAAGGCGACCACGGCACACGGTGCAAACACGAGGAGAAGGCGGCGTGAAACGCAGCTTTTCTTCGAGGAAGCGGTCAGAGAGCGACCACGGGCCTTACACGTGAACGGAAGAATCGATCAGCTTCGGCAGCGAGCACCCTGCTGGCTCGCGGCGAGTGCGGAGTCCCGAGATATGGAGAGGGTACGGTGACGACGGAGCGCGGTTGAGTAACTGACCTCGACCTCGACTCTTCTTTAGGCGGGGAAAAAAAGCAGAACAAAGAAAAAACGTAGCCACGACGTTAGAAGGACTAGGACAGCGAAGAACAAACTTTTGACACAACAGTTTTTGCACGTGTATTGGCGACGCCGCAGCAATGTGTTGCAGTCGTTGCGTCACTTGATCGATGACACGTGCTTGTTAAGACTGCACGCCGATATGCAGCTTGCGTGAGCCATTTTTGCGAGAAAACGTGCGGATTTCAGTATTCTTCCAGTAAGAAAGAACTCTTCGCCACCCACGCAGAGAAGTCAGCGAGTAGCAGCGCTATTTCCTCCTTAATGGCATGGTGAGACGAAAGTTTGGTTTGGTTTATCGGGTTTAACGTCCCAAAGCGACTAAGGCTATGAGAGACGCCGTAGTGGAGGGCTCCGGAAATTTCGACCACCTGGGGTTCTTTAACGTGCACTGACATCGCACAGTACACGGTCCTCTAAATTTCTCCTCCAAAGAATTTCAACCAACCGCCGCGGCCAGGATCGAACCCGCGTCTTTCGGGTCAGCAGCCGAGCACCATAACCACTGAGAAAGGATGCACATTTGTTTTATGAGCGTAATCAGGTGTACGTAAGAAAACGCTCTTGCGCCGACCACTTATGGAGAGAAAATTATTCTGATTTGTAGAGCAATGACGCGGAATACACGCCGCAGTGGCACTTCGCCAGTGGCATAGCCAGTGTCGCACATTGAAATGTACGACCCCACGAACATCCACATTTTGCCTTCATGCCCTGCACGAATGCCATCCTCAAGTATATCATCCGTCGTAAGATACACCCATGAGAATCTGCAATCGGATGATGTATGGTGTGTTTACAGCAAATCGCACCCACGATGCACAAAGTTAGCCACTCTGTATACAGGTACAACCATAGTGAGATGTGAGGCACACACACTGAGGCACACTGTAGGCCGTGCGTGGTCGCAACATCCGTGTTTAACTATTTGCCTGATTTCTAACTTCAATAAAGTTTAATTATTTTGTTCTCCCAATCCTCACCTGTGACCGTGCACTAACACCGATGTTTACTTTTGCAGCCATTCCTTGTTACTTGCACCACCCAGCTGATAGACATCGTGTGCTCTAATGCAGCGCAGCTTGGCACCCATAAAGCACCAGCAATTCTCATAGGCGCGGGGAGGTCACGGCATGGTTTATTAACCTGGGCATAGCACAGTGAATGCAGCCGAACGATTCGTCGTCTCTTAAAAACTAACAACAGCGTACTTTGTTCGTTCAGTGAAAGCATTTGGCCTAGTACAAGAATGCACACACGAGCGAGCAGGCAAAAAATTCATAAGCAAGTACCAACAATTAAGCGCCGAAGCAAAAAACTGCCGGATTCCTCTCGCCTTCTCTAGATGCCAGGGTTAGAGGACGCCGAATGTGTCGGCTCATATTTTCACCGGAGCGGTGGCTGGCTACTAGGCCACCCCTGCATCCGCATCGTATGCTGCAGGTGCAAAATTCGATCCCCAGCGCCACCGGATTACCATCGTTTTTGCAACGGGTACAAGCTTTTTCTGGCCTGATGCTCGGTTTCTACGGGGTGAAATGCTCGGAAAGTGGGTCTTTGACCCCATCTTGTGCGGCCTCTGTTTGGCCAAGTTGGCCTTGCTTCATAAAATTCCATCATCATCATATATTTGCGACTAGATTGAAAGGCTGAGAGTCGCACACTTCTGAAATAGCAGCAGTAAAATACGCTGGTGATTATCAGCGCAAAGCGTTCAGCATACCTGCGCTGCATAACTGGCTATTTAACGCTCTCAGCACATAAGCATCTTTTCTCTACTTTATTATATGTAACTCCTTTTTATGAATACCAAGCGGATCTCACGCAATCCACAATGTGTGTGACTGCAGTTAATTGGAAGTTTTCTGCAGTGTTTATATAGGCGCTCATATATTTTCTCTTTCTCTGAATACCTTTAGCTCTGCAGAATGTGTTGTCGAACACATTTATTTACGACGGCGCCAAACCACGCGCAGTCGAGCTGAACTCGCGTAGGTGCCGTGCAAATCATTTGAGAGAAGTTAAATAGTTGAATCAAAGGAACACGTAAGAATAGCTGGTTGGGACGAATGGGCACTTATTGGCGACTGTTAAAGTTTTTTGTCGCCTAGAGAAGACGAACCACTAGCACGGTCGAGACCTATATGCTCGAGCGCCCGCCTATGCGTCGAGCCATGCCGATGATATGCACCACAAATGATCTCATAATTTGTAGCCACTTCAATCCAAGCTACAGCTCAGAGTGGAAAATGAGGAGTTCAGTTCTTAAAAATTTTGATGTCTAAGAAGGCTCCGCAAACGGCTCGCTTACTCTACTTTAAGTCCTGCCTGCTCATTCTTTCTTATCTGCTAATATTCACAGTTATGCAGTCAATAGGCGCGTGCCTCTTTCTCTAATTTTCTTGCGGCATCTTAGTCCTACTGCTACTTCTACTACTACTGCTGCTACTACTGCTCCTGCTACTACTACCACCACCACCAATACTACTCCCACCACCACTACCATCAACACCACCAATACTACTTCTACCACGACCACCACCCCCACCACCACCACTACTACTACTACTACTACTACTACTACTACTACTACTACTACTACTACTACTACTACTACCACTACTACTACTACTACTACTACTACTACTGCTACTACTACTACTACCACTACTGCTACTACTATTACTACTACTACTACTACTACTACTACTACTACTACTACTACTACTACTACTACTACTACTACTACTACCACTACTACTATTATTACTACTACTACTACTACTACTACTACTACTACTACTACTACTACTACCACTACTACCACTACTACAACTACCACTACTACTGCTACCACTACTACCACCACCACCGCCACTACGACTACTACCGCCATCACAGCTACTACTCCGGTAATGCCCTGCGGTGTGTACTGTACCGTAGCGTGTAGCACCCAGCACCTCCCCCCTCCCCCCCCCCCCCCCCACTTCCTCTGCTTGATGCAAAAAAACACGTTGGGCCTCTCGCGCAAAACATTGCTGGCTACGTGCCTGACTGCTACTGCTTCTACTCGACGACCACAACACAGTAACTTGGAATGCAGATTACGCTGCATGATAAGGTAGTAATTATTCATTGGCATCCACGCCATCAGTAATTACTCCCTTGTTACAGATCTACTCCACCCTGGAGGATTGCTCCAGACGCTTCACCGGTATTCTTAACAGAATACTTATTGTGGAGATTGCTCAGACAACGAGCCTCAAAAGCGCGCAGTACTCCCGAGCATGGCATTTCTGGCGTTCTCTCGACAACGACAAGCTCGTGACTTCTCTTGACTACGTGTAGCAGATGACCCTTAGAAATGCGCCGCACAATTGCGAAAAACAAAGTAGCCCGTGACAGCATGTTGCTGCAACGGTTTCATTTTCACGTGCTCCGCTTCGCTCAAGATTCCGCAAACACTCCAGTTTCAAGCTCGCTCTTGAAAATACGACGCCACAAAATCAGACGCATCGTGCCGACGACGCCTGGCCGATCGCCAGGTCACCGTGCGCGCCAATATCGCACAAGAGTTTACCTCCGAATCCACGTCGGATCTTCACAATCACCGTAAACTTTCAACAAATGACCGAGGAAAGGTAGCGCTCGTCGTAAATTAATCCAGGGACAGCGTAGAGACGCAAAACCGTCTGCGCATACGTCACAGGCGCGTAAGACGTGCCAGTGTTTCAATGCATCGTATATCCTCGTCCACTGCGCTACAGCAAACTTTACAAACGGAGCCAAAAACGAGGGCTTGCTGATTTTCATATACGGTGGCAGAAGTTGCCAAAATGCTTCTCAAAATAACGTAATACTAAGACGTTTCTTTTTTCAGCTTTTTACAGTAAATAGATAACAGGCCTCTGCTCAGCAAGGCCGGCGCAAGTAAATTTTAACAATTTTAACGTTACTCGGTCTAACATGCTGCGCCTGCCTGCAATCCTAGTTTGCCCACACCAACACATCACACTTACCCTTTGCCTAGATACTAGCGTCATCCAATGGCATGCGTCTAATTGACATGTCTATGAACAAGCGATGGCTGGTGTGCAGTATAAAACACTCACGAGAGCGATGTGTCTGGTCAATTGGTAGTGCATAGCGAACGAGACAGCTCGATGAAAAAGTGAGTGCCTGTCAAAAGTGGCCATATTCCTGTCCCAAATGAGCAGAAGTATCACCTCTTTGTTGTATGGAGCGCAATCTCTTAAGGATCCCGATGTTCGCATAGTAGTAGCTGTCAACATCGAGCATTCGAGATAGGGTGACCACTGTTTTCCCGTTTGGGAGCGCCAGTGATAGAAGCAACATGTTGCCTAGTGGAACACATATATCAACACGGTCATTGGATGAGTGGGTGACGGACAGAAATGCCCGTTCGACACTTTCCGGCAACATTATTTGGTACTGAGCGCACGAAAGTGCTAGGGATTAGCTCGAATTTCTAGCCGTCGTGTTCACAAAACTCAAAAGACCTTCGCGCAACCGCAAAAACTGGCTTTCACAGATTTGAAGAGCGGTTATCAAAATGAACAACGCATACTGCGTGCAAAGTGAAAAACAATCTTTTTGCTCTCCTTCAGCGTGTTCCACTTATAGCTGCTGTGCACTTCTCTGTGCAGCGCTCTCTTTAGCATCGTAGCTCATTCGCATTGTAGTGCTGTCCACCTGTACTAGCTGTGTGGAATGCAGCTTCACTGTAGGCAGCGTTACAGAAAGACGTAGTCAAGCTTGTAAACCTCAAAGAGATGACGGTGGTCACAGCAGAGTCGTCTGCAAGCCATAGGAACCAAATTTAATTCCCTGGTGTCTCGCGACTCACGGTAATTTCATCGTCATCAGGTGGGACGCGTGGTTGCGACAAGGCGTTACCAAGCGCCTTGAAAGACCTCTCAAGATAGCATCCCGAAATTACCGCATGGACGGCATCCTGCATGGCTGGGCAGTAGCAGCCGCAGCAGTTACGATAAAGCCACCAGTGTCGATAAAGCCACCAGTGTCGACGTAGCACATTAGTCACACTGGGGAAGGGCCATGGAAGTACCCAAGCCCAAACGCTGCCCGAACGCCGCCCGAACGGTGTACATATGCTGAAGACAAAAGCCACAAACATGCGGCATATACAACACAGGGCGAATGCTTTCGGAGCGCTTGCCGTAAATGCGCGGCGCTACAAGACGCTCAATTGAGTGGCAGCATGTCTAAAAACCATAAAGCATCATTGTAACCCTGACAGAACCGAACAACGATGTCACTCAATCATGAGCGGCAGCATGGCTCAAAG
The DNA here is from genome assembly GCF_055824585.1 of Amblyomma mixtum. NCBI lineage: Eukaryota > Metazoa > Arthropoda > Arachnida > Ixodida > Ixodidae > Amblyomma > Amblyomma mixtum. The sequence continues at coordinate 265,217,898 of NC_143012.1, forward strand.
GAAGTGCGAGAGTCGGCAAAGCCCAAATGTGGACCAGGTAGCTTTAATTACCCGCATCGCCACGGGTGTAATCATCATTATTTTTTTTTCTCCAGTACATGAGCAGAGATATGTGCATGAGCGTTTCTGAGAGGCTCCACGCGCGCATGCGCACAAGGCCCATGGCAGCCAGGTGCAGGCACGCACTCGCCTTTGCGCGGGCGGCACTGCTGGGTCCCCGCCTAAGCTGACCACGATAGCCGAGCGTACTGTGCTAAAATTCTCTAATAAGTAAGCCCGTACTCAGGAACAGGTCTGGAAGCCCGAGGTCAGCGCTGGGTGTTTCTCACGCACAACGAAGGATGTGCCACTTGAGAGCACTATGTAAAAGTTTGTGCGCGTTTCCATAAGGTACGCATCTGTTTAGCAACACTCAGCGCACAGATCGGCACTCGACGTTTCCAAGAGGCGTATGGCGAAGTCGAGGCGAACCCAAACAATCCCGCCAGTGCCTCAGTTATTTCTTGAAGCAGTGAGCCTTATAAAGGATGATACTAACCTTCAAGTCTTTTAGCTCATTACCTTAAGTGTGTTTTATGGCAAAATGACGTTCCAACCCGCCGTCACTGCAACTGCGCTTATGATTTCCAGCTTTCTCGACGTTACTTGCAATGTCGTGTGCTGTGCTACGAGTCTGAATGAACCAGGTGCGAGAATCCTGATCTGCATAAACTATTCAGAATGCCATCTGCAGTCCCCGTAGTAATCAACCCGCAGACGAGCGCATTGAAACCAACTGAAACCGTCTAACGCTATCGACAGTAGCGCCAAGAGAGGTGAAGGACTAGCAGAAAATAAAGAGAGAGAAAGGAGATTAGCCACACTTCTAAAGTGATGCAAGATTTTTTTGCCAATTCCTGACCCTCCATTGAATTCCGTCGAAACACGCGTTTTCACTATGGCCGCCTGATGCATCGCTCTCGTTCTTTTTCTACCTCCTATTCTGGGCAAGATCACTGCCCACTAATTAACCGCTATGAGCCCCCAGACTTCGAGGTTTCTACCTATATGGGCATGTGCCGTATATTGGAGTCTTATGTGCCATATATGACATTTAGCTCGATCACAACCGTAGCTGCACACGTAATGTTGGGTTTGTAGCGCCCTATGTTCGAAACTATCGTAGTCAGTATCTTGTAATAAAACAGCGCAAGGACACAGGACGAGAACGGAGAGAAGACACACACGGCGCTGAACTTGCAACTGCGTTTATTGGAAAAACACGCTGCTTTTCAAGGCAGGGCGTCAAGAAAGCGCGCGCATGCGCTTTGTCAAAAATACACTAGTCGGGTAATAAAATGTCTCGTAATCGCACGTGTGATTATCGGTGCTAACCACTGTTTAGCAACTTCATTTCCTTAGAGGACAATGCTACTGAAGGCTGGCTTACACATCTGTTTCCTTTTCTCAAGATATGAAATGCCTCTGCTACTTCCCTCGTGCTACGATCGTTATGTATGAACAAGACTTCGGTGTCAACGAAAAACGGGGTGCACTTACACTCGAGACAATGCTTGGCCAAGTTTGTTGAACACTTTCCCAAAGAATTTTGGTGCTCCAAAAGCCATACATTAATGCAACGACCTGTCTGGCCAATATAAGTACGGCCACAGGACAGAGGAATCTGGTAGTCTGTATGCGCGGAATTTTTTTTAAGCCACTTGGCCTAATCTTGCGCATAAAAGCTGCACTAGTACATGTAAAAAAAAAAAAAACAAGTTGTCTTACTTTTGAAGAGCACCGGTTTCTCCAGAACTTTGCAGCTGCTGAGTTCCCAGGTAAAGTGAATCTCCGCTTAACGCCGTATATGTTTACTCAGGCAATTGCCAGTGTATGCTGCGCTATGACCTCAATCGAAATGTCAGCTGATTGTTCCTATAGCCCGCTGAAGTCACAGTTTCTATCTTACACTAAACGTCGTACGTCCAGCACTTGGAGACGACGTCGCTGTTGATGACAGTAGCCACAAACTACACTTTCGCGTCGGTGCAGGGCCACCGTGATTAAGGGCCCGCGATGGTGACTACGTGGAGCCTATTGGGCACCAGGTCACGAGATAGAATTCCAATCTCCGCGGCTTCATTTTCACGGAGGCGAAATGTAAGGACGTCGTGTGGTGCGTGACATATTAGTGTACGTCAAGGAACCCCAACTGGTCGAAATTGCTCTGGAGCCCTACACTCTGACGTACCTCGTAGATAGCTTGCAGATTCGTGACGTTGAACCTCACATGCGCAACAAGCCTTGTGATGAGGAGAAAATATTAATATAATAACTGTAGTACGGTGGATAATGTAGTAAGATGGCTGATCCGCCCAAAATTATATAACTACTACAGCAGGGTATCCCAAAACAATCGTGCAATGCAAGCGCGATTCATACATAAGAAAGGTGCCTCGGCAACAACGCACGCTGTTACCACGTGAGAAAAGTGACACGTTCCCGCACCGCGGCAGTCTTCCCGGTCATATAATAATTACTGCACGTGCGTACTGCGCACCATACGTCAGCCGTAGCCAGCGAATCGCGGTGCATTATCGAAGGTTTGCCCACCCATCCAGCGCACGTACACGAGAACGATGTTTCCTCCGTTTTCACTTTGTACGCCGTCATTACCAGGACCTTCGGCCATTTTCCTGTCTTCCCTCCCCTCACTCACCCTGCCTGAGGAGCTCTTTCGTAAATCACATTTCTCCCGGTGATAATGCGGTGACACCCTCTCTATACAACAAAAATACGGCGCGGCTCGAGTTGTTTGTGTCGGCCCACGCCACCGTCATGTCTGCACGTAATGCTTCATTGATGCATCCCGTGCTCCGCTCCTGGCTTTTCCAAGCAGTCTCGTGGCTTCTCTCGCCAAACACTCGCAGCTCCCTGGCTAAGCCGCGGCCGGATACGTCACGGCGAAGCTCCGTGCGTCGTCTGCGATGACGTCACGGTTTCGTCACCAGAGCATGCGCAGTAAACTGGGAAGCCCGTGGCTGTCCACGTGAGAAGCACGGGCGGCTTCTCTTTGACTTCCGTCTCGTGTCGTGTGCTTCACGTTCGCTTTCTACATTGTTTCGCCGTCTCTCTCGTCTTGCGTGCCTCTCATGCCTGCGTGTGCGAGCCGCCTCCACGAGAATACTAAGTGGCTCTCGTGCCTCAGCCTGCCATTAGCGAAACGTTCATCTGGCAGTACCCTGGTTACCGACGCCTCGTTGAAGCTCGTGGGCGGTGAAAGAACCAGAAAAAAAAAAGCGGAATGGGGATTAGTAGTGGAGAGCTCGTGAAAGAGGGAACCCGGTGCTATACTAGAGAGTCGGCTCCGTCGAACACTCTAATTGGCTTACCGAAGAGTATATGACAGGGGCCAGAAATAAGCCGCTGGGTAGCAGATTTTTTCTTTCTTCGCTTAAGTGGCAAGGGCTGCCTTTGCAGTGACTGCTCTGTGCTGACGTCAAGACGCTTCATGGACTTGGCAATTAATATTAACGAGTTTTAAAACAGGGCTCTAGGAACACGAAAAGATGTCGGCCGGAGGCGACAACAGCGCAGAATAGATAAAAGAAAAGGAGCTTGTTAAAATACAGCGAAAAGAACTGAATAGGTTGAACATCAAAACGCGATGTCGGAAGCAAGATGCACGGCATTCGCCCATGCTGCAATCGATTCCTAACATCGTAAAAAGAGAGGCGTGAGCTGAATTTGGGATGAAGATTCATCACTTAAGATGCTGGTTGGTGGTGCCACTCCCTCACGAACACTGTCCATGCGTTCACAACGTTGTCTGCCGGAAAAGTGCCCTAATTTATTTTAGCTGCTTCACTCCCAGTGTTGATGAACTGATGAACACGCAAAACACAAGATGTTAAAACCTTTTTTATGTAGAAGACACCTGTTACCCGCCAAAGATGCCTCTTCAGTGAGCTAATGCGTCATAAGCTACTTATTCATGCAGCCTTGAAGCGCCCGGACAGTACTTTAATGACAAGTGAGGTAAATTTCTCTCTTATGATAAATCGTTCTCTGTGAGGATTTAGTAGCTTGGTGGTCAAGCAAGGTGCAAGAACAAGGATGTACAAAATGGGAAAAAACTGACCGATTTTCGTGACACCGCTATTCGAGTCCTATGCTACCCCTCACGTTTCTTTGCACCTACACCTTTTACAACTGATGGGATACAACAGACTTAGTCTGGCTCCAGTAACCAGTATCTCCCCACCACTGCCGCCGATAGGTCCAAGTCATGTGACTCTGGGCTGAATGCTTGTAACAGCACAAAAAGCTAGCTTCAAGGGAGGTGGCCGGCGCTCAAGGCTGATGATGGCCATAAGCACAAAATCGTAGTGACAAAAACATCTTTCGTCACTGCGCTCAAGATATGAATAAATCAGTACGCAAAGAGTCGGTATACTGCAGTTCAACTTCCAGACGTGCTCGTGGTATGCGGAAAAAAAGTATACTTGATTAATGCAGCATACTGCTGATTTGCAAAGTTATTTTACGCGGAGGTGAAACTTCAAAGTCATCGCAGATTTGCTGTGCAAAATACTATTTCAATTATGAAATAAGTACAGTATTCTCGCGCCGCAGGAATCATAATTCCGTTCACATTTATCCTTGAAATCTCGTGCAGCATCTTTGTTAGGCAACGCATAAAGCTTATAAAATGCGACGTTACGAGCTCTATATTTCCAGTACGGTATCCCTCACAGCCTGAGTCACTTTGGGACGTTAAACCACATAAACAAAGACAGAAAATGAAATTTAATGGGCTTGTGCACGCAACAGCAGCTAGTCGCTGCCTTTTCGACCGGACTATCACTATTAATCGATGCCAAATAGCGCAATGCTACACGTGTCTTTTCCTGTTCTTCACGGTGTATGTAAGCTTTCTCTGAATTATTGCGAAGGCACGTGGTGCAAGCATAATCGTTATGTCTGTTTTAAATTCTAGCAATATATTACCCATGTCTGGCTGAACATTTCACTCGGCCTCTTCTACTTCCCGTGTCGATTAAGCAAGGCACTAGAAGTTTGCAAGAAGGTTTCGGGTCAGAGTCAAGGAAAACTCCGTGTATCTGATAATATGGCATTAAAGCGCGACTTCCGCAAGTTTTTTAAACAGCTGAATGCATCGTACATCTTGTCTGTCACGTAACTTTTATAGCTCCAAGCTGCACGAGTAATTCCGCCGCTTCCGGCCCATGCCAGCTGAGGCGCATTCAGAAGAACCGCGCTTGTTGGACACTACTGATCCAGCGATAAATCTTCCGCCACGTGTAGAGCGTAGGGGATGGGGCAAGGGAGGTTAACTCTGAATGGACACCCTGCACAGGTTGTAGCAGTCAGAAGGGAAAGCGAACAAGAAGGTGGGAAAGAACGATGTGTACTGCCGAAGCTGTATCCTCAATAATGTGCATACCTTTGCACAACGTGAACCTAAACTTCTACAACGCGAGCAGACAGTGGTAATAGGGGATTAAAGTGAAATAGTTATTCAAATTAGGTATTTTTGTGGTTGGAAAATCCGGAATAATACGAACAGCGCGGGAAGCTTAGCCCCGGGTTTGGGGCTTCTGAGTATATTACCTCTTCCGAAGTAATATTTCAGGACTGCAAGTGAAGCAAAACACCCTAGTTTTTCTTTTCCATTGTTTTCAGTTCTACAAGCAAATAGTTAGTCTCTCGTCTCTTTCACCGTCCTCTTCAGGCTGTGCGCTTCAACTTTAAATCATGCCTCACCAACACGCTCAAACAACCACTTTGCTGAAGCAAATAGCCGTGCGTTCCGCCGATGCGTACAGAGTCATCGCATCCGAGTGTTCCAAGGGGCATCGATCCGGGAAAGACGTTCGCTACATGTCTATTAAATGTGTGAGCGTTTTACTGTACTACAAAAATTATCATCATCATCATCATCAGCAGCAGCAGCAGCAGCAGCAGCAGCAGCCTGACTACGCCCACTACAGCGCAAGGGCCTCTCCCATGTCGCTCCAAATAACCCTGTCCTTTGCCAGCTGCGACTACCGTATCCCCGTAAACTTCTTCATCTCCTTCGCCCACCTAATTTTCTGCCACCCCCTGCGACGCTTGCCTTCTTTGAAATAGACTATATGTTGTTTCAACATATAGTGTATTACAGATATACGTATTGTATTCTCTATTCCAGATATTTACTCAACATATAGTGCAATATATGTTGGTGAACCTCTTGGAACTGTTATTTTCTGATTTGACTGCACAGCTTATGGAAAACTATAACGATCGAACGGCACTGTGAATCAGTCGTGTTAACGAAATATAATTTTTGCCAAATGATTGTTCATCTGAGGGAAGTATACTAACAGATATGGTTTGGTTTGGTTTATGGGGTTTAACGTCCCAAAGCGACTGAGGCTATGAGAGACGCCGTAGTGGAGGGCTCCGGAAATTTCGACCACCTGGGGTTCTTTAACGTGCACTGACATCGCACAGTACACGGGCCTCGAATTTCTCCTCCAAAGAAATTCAACCGCCGCGGCCGGGATCGAACCCGCGTCTTTCGGGCCAGCAGCCGAGCACCATAGCCACTGAGCCACCGCGGCGGCCCATATACGAACAGATATTTTAAACCGGAGCCCCTCTTGGTGGCGTGCTCAGCCTTACCTCCCGTTTAGTGTTCTATTGCTCAGTCTTTTTTAGATGTCTTTCGTGCAGTTTCTTAAAACCTTTGCAAATAATCCATGTCAATAGATCATAATTTCAGTGTATTAAATACTGTGTTCAAAAAAGGTGCCCGTCTCGCACACTGAAGTTCCTGGGTTCGGTTTCCAACAAAACCCAAATTGACCTAATTTTCTTTTCATTTCACTTCCTTTCCTGTGTTTGCAGGAACCTCGCTGAGAAATTTGGCTTCAATTCGAACATTCTTGACCTGTTTCTGAATGTTATTATTTCTTTGCTTCAATCGGCGTTTCACGGTCGCGGCCAACGACGCTGACGAAGACGACGCCGGCTTTGCTGCGGCATTGGCCGATCCCCCGCCGTGGGTATGTGCCATTAAACCTGAGGACATCATCATCATCATCATCATTGGACTCTTAACACTTTCGTGGTGAAACCTAAACTCCCTCGCAACGTGGAAGCGCGGCCTGATATAGCGAGATGGTTTGCACAGATCGCGCAGTGTGTGTTGAACATTGCTTTTAATCCGTGGCTGCATTTCTAGACAGTTTCATGGCTTACGAATTCTGAAAACGTTTATGGACACCATCGCCTTGGGGACATGGCATAGCTTCTCAAACACGCTTAATTGGAATGCGAGTGAGAAAGAGAGAGAGGAAAAAAAACTGTGGAGCAATTAACTGGGGGAAAAAATAGTAACTTTCTGTACTGCTGCTCCCCACTGGGGAAGGAAATGAGGAAGGGCGGAAGCTCAGAATACGACAGCAGATACGCGCGCACGCATGCACGCACGCACGCACGCACGCACGCACGCATGCACGCCACGTACACCCACGAAAATACATTCTATAAACGTACTGGTCATGTTGCGAAGAAGGTAGCGCGAAAACTAGACAAGGGCCTGAACGAACTACAGGTTTTCCCACTGAATTTGATCCTAGTGCCAGTGGAAATAATCTATGCGCTGACTGATATAATCTGCATGCCATGTAATTTAATCCGAGTGCAAAATATTTAATCCACGCACCAGCGTATTTAATCCAAGCGCAACTCAAATAATGCAAGCGCCAACCAATTTAATCCCAGTGCCAACGCAAATAGTACCAGTGCCAGCGGTTTTAATCCAGGTGCCAACCAATTTAATCCGCATGCGGAAAACGAATGCGGTAGAAGCACAGAACAAGAATGCCAGAAATAAAGCTGAGATAATTTTTCAAGCCTTGCGGTGCCTAAGCGAAGTGTCCACATTGCGCAGCTTTCATGAATATTATTGCCAACATTGCCTTGATACAAGTGTTTTAAAACGCCCTTTAAAGCGCACAATATCAGCATTAAAAACTGCATAAGGGCTCAGTGCTATGGCTTACTGGCTCTTTATTATGTCTATAGAACGGAGGAGGCCAGAAATGCACGAACTATTTATAATGGAACACTGAATTCACTGTCTTCGATAAAATATACGATTGTTCTGTCAAACAGCCAAAGAAAGTGTTAATAAACCGTACCTAATTTAGTCCTACGTAGTTTAGTGAGAAAAAAAGGTACGCAGCCAATGGTGGAAAGTTCCAAAGCAGAAGGCAAGTTTTGCGCCTCCATTTCCTGGCTACCGGAATGTCGCCTGCTTTTGCAAAATATGCTAGGACAACAAAGGAAGACGCAGATATGTACACTCATTATTAGAAATCAGTGAACTTTCTTTTGAAAGAAATAAGTTTTATTTCTCAGGCACGTCAAACACATTTTTAAAAGCACAGAAGACATGAAAGTGTCAAAGCAGACGGCTTTGAGTGTGCCGCATTGTGGCTGCATTTGCACAATAGAGTAGAGCCGAATGGTGGTAGTACCTACTCGTATACTATAAACAGGTAATAGTGTACGGATTTTCATTCATCTCGCATGGACATTAACGCGCAGTATTTACTTCCATGGAAGCCGATGATCCGTGCTCTTACTTCCTAATTGGACACCGAAAACGAGGACTGCCATTCAAGCTCCCAAATGCACCAAGAAGAAAGAACAGCAAAGTCTGTACATGACAGGGCCAGAATTCTCGATGTGTCAAGGCGTGGATGAGATGTGAAAAAAAAATGGCAGACACGCTGGGCATCAATTTAAAGACAGCAAGATCTATTGCAGCTACCGATGTCAAACGTCGAAGAAATTCGGAAATGAGGTTGTAGCGGCTCTCAAAAGTATTGTGGACAGCAACCCTGCTTTCACGCTAAAGCAAATAAAGCAGACGGTGGAAGAAGAATTGTCCGGAATTGCCATGAGCACAAGTAGCATTGATTGCCTACTGGATGCGCATGGCTACTCTATGAAGTTGGTGACTCAGAGGCCAATCGACCGCAACAGAGACGATGAGAAACGCACCCGCAAAGCATATGCGCAGTGGCTGCAGTGTGAAGGACCCCGCTTGTGCAGGTTTTATGTTGATGAGACTAACTATAACATATGGTGTTCAAGGAGCTTCGGCCGTGCGGTTAAGGGGCAACCTGCGGTGCAGACGACGACTGGCACCAGAGGCGCAAACCTTAACATTATCGCCTGCATGTCAGCAAATGGTGTCATACACTGGACGGCTGTCGACAAGGTTCACTGGGTCGTGTTCAACGAATTTTTGAGCGACATATCAGCCTATGTCGAAAGAGAAGAGCCTGGTTCAGAAGCGGTTTTTATTTTTGACAATGCTCCCGCTCATAGCCATGTGGAACAGGCGAGCCTGGCCAGTCAGCTGCACTCAATCAAGAGACTGCCTCCTTGCAGCCCGTTTTTTAACCCTATAGAGGAAGTGTTTTCGAAGTTCAAGTCTGAACTCAAAGCTTTCCTCAGCGAGCGGAGAGACTTGGCGCTTATCACTCCGCCCGGATTGACTAAAAGGGAGCATCGGCGCACTAAGTTGCTCGACGCTGCTCGACACTCTATGTAGCAAATGCAGCGAGTAGAGTGCGCTGCTTTTGACCGCCATAACTTTTCTTTTACACCAGCAGCTTTGCGTGAACATAATATGTAAAAAGTGTGACGTCACACTTTGAGCCGCCTAATGTCCTCCAGAAAATGAAATTGCATTTCAAAGACCGCCCCTTCTGTGCTTGTATAAGCCTAGATTGTTTATAATCTACACCGCTATATGGCATCCGCCAGTAGCTATTCTTGACCTCGGCTGTAAGCTCCGGTGAGCAATAAGCCGTAAAGTGAAGAAACTTTACTCCGGTTCTGTGACTCGTCCCACCAGGAAGAACTCTGCATTACACTGCTACCTTTTGTTTCTGCTAGTGGTGTTCAATCTTTATCAGAGCCTCCCGAAAACATTTTGCACCGGTTGCATGAAAAGAGCCGGCAGTATGAAAACTGCATGAAGTCCGTAATTTTAACTAGCATGCAGATTCAGAACATAAGACAACTCATAATCAGCAGCCATTAGTCATTCAAGTCTCTCTCTCTCTCTCTCTCTCTCCATAACCAGCAGTGCTTGCCCAACTAATTAATACACGACACTCACAAGCCGCAAGATTTGCATCAAATACTGAGCTTTAACAGCTGCTAGTGGCTCTTTGATGTTGCAAGGTATGCGAAGGAAACGAAATAGTTCATGAGAATGTGACTCACAGGCGTCGCATGGTCTCAAAAATTATCTAAACTTCGCTTTATTCCTGGCATTCCTGTTGTGTGCGTTGTAGTCTTCTACCGCATTCGTTTTCCGCATCCGGATTAAATTGGTTGGCACCTGCATTAAAACAGTTGGCGCTCGTATTATTTGCGTTGGCACTGGAATTAAATTGGTTGGCGCTGGCATTGTTCGAGTTGGCGCTCGGATTAAATACGCTGGTGCTTAGATTAAGTGATTGGCACTAAGATTAAATTGCATGGCATGCAGATTATATCTGTTGGCACTCAGATTATTTTCACTGACACTAGGATTAAACTCAGTGGGAAAACCTGTAGAGGGATAGAGGACGTTAACCAGCCCTGATGTACTCTGACCGCCGTCTAATCTTCGCGATAATTTCTTCGGAACCTGCAACATCAACTAGCCTGGCAGCATGTTCTCCTGAACCATATAAGCCTATTTTCAAAGCAAACGCCAGAGTCGCCATTGTTGCCGAGTAGTAAAACCCTGCTCTGGCAAGAAGAAGGATTTAGAAAGAGAACTTTTCCGCTTTACCCTTGGCTTGAAAACATGCATTACTGTGAGGAACGTATGCTTTAAACGATGTATTACATTAAAACGTGTGTATCGCCGCTGTGTATTCTAGAATATTCCACGGCGCAAAACTGGCAAAGACAAAAAGAAATGACAAACGATAGGACAAGCAATGACTCCCAACTAGGGCTTATTTCGGAGAGCGCGTCCCATAAGCTTGATATTGGTAGCTTTGATAGTGGAAGTGTATCGGTTCGAGCTTATCAAAATAACTTCATTTCATTACAGGCGTTTACATGACTGGGTTGAGTTGAGGAGTTGAGTTGAAAACCGGTTACTGGGTTCATGTAAACACCGCAGAGTCGGGTCCTGGAGTTGAGAGAGCGAGTCCAGTTAACTCCGCTGCAGGGGGTGGGTTGACTCGCTCGACCCCAACAGCAGATGGCATTTCAACCGGATCGAGTCGAAGAGTCGGTTTAGTGGGAGAGGAGTGATAAATGCCAACCTGTTTTTTGCTTGCCCCGTCGCGCCTCCGAGACAGCGGTGCCGGGCCGCAATCTTGGAGGCTGTCATTATCCTCTCCCGCTGCGCTGCTCGACGCTCGGTGCCGCTGCATTAGAACCGGCCTCGACTCGCTAAAATCGAGTTCATGTAAACACGCATTCTTTAATTATGACAATTTTGATTATTTTGAGCTGTATTTTGTGAGCTTGTTACTTTTCCCATTTAAATTTTTTCGCGAAATAAGTACACTCAGTTTTCTTCAATGTTTGTCATGCCTGTATTTTTATCTATATCACTGCTTTGCTCCTCATGATGTCGCTATGCTGATGACTGTATCAGCCTTTTCTTTCTTCGGTATTTTCGCGGCAATACGTTTTGTAATTAATAGAAGCGATAGTATTTGTAAACTACATGTGCCCGAAATAAACGGTTAGAGTTAACTGCCATCTCGGCGTAGATGTAGTCTTCATCAACGCCATGAATACATTAAACAGAAACACTTACGGTGACACCAACATGACAAAAGACATACCGAGATGCACTGAGGCATCATTGCTTGTTCGTGAAATAAGTATGACGGAATGCAGCCCGTATCTATAAAAAATGTACCATCTCATTTATTATAACATTCAGTCTGACACTACTTGAAGCACTACTGAGCTCTGTTAGGAAGAGCACCGACATAATCAATGATCCTCGCACCTGTACATTGCCTGCGTCACCGGATGAGCCAACATGAATCAGTAAACTGCCCAGCGAACCGCACGTGTCAGCCGTACTACGCCGCTGCGCTCGGACAAAGGGGATTTCCGTGGCCGATACCTGAAAACATGTTTTTCACTCGTTGTTCGAGACATCCTTTTCATCTTCCACTGAATGAACGAGTAGGCTCGAAAATGAAAGAAAAACAATTAGCCGAGTGTGCGCTGGCCCTTCATTACCCTCAAAGCCAGTACGACGGAACCGCCAGTATGACAGAACCGTACAGTAACTATAGCTACCTGTAGGTCCATGCTATAACGAAGAGTTTTGCGGTCGACACCATCCGCCCATTTCTTTTCTAATCTGGATGGGATTACATCGGGTGTTCCGTTCAAACTATTCTTATTTAGCGCTCTCATTTGTTGGTTGCGCCCCAAAACAGCACTATTTTATTTGTCTAAAAGCTCTGCTGGACTGTTCCTTCACTGTATTACCTTCGCATGCGTAAACGTTGCAGCTTAAACCACGATTTACGAAGCACATACTGGGAGGTTCAATGTGTATGTAATTTTCAGCTCTGTTTATTACAGCGGTGGCAGCGCCCGACTGCTCAATCGAGTGTATATGGAGAAGAAGGATGGATAACTGGGCGAGTTTGTACTGATACATCGTGGGAGGGAACAGCGCGAAACAAAACGACAGACAAAGCAAAAGGACACAAAGACGAGCGCTCGTCTTTGTGTCCTTTTGCTTTGTCTGTCGTTTTGTTTCGCGCTGTTCCCTCCCCCGATGTATATGGAGAACACTAGTGGAATGAGGACGCAACATTAACAACATCACTGATTTCCACAGAGACTTGTCGTGAAGCAGTTATTAACCTGGAAAGTTCCCATGGCCAAACGTGTCAGTCCACGTGTGACCATGTAATGCTGCATTTTCCGAAGCATGCATCAAATAAACGCAGATTACTTCAAACTTAAGACTTTATCAACTTCCGAAATCATGCGACGAGCACCTTTTTAGTTTCATTTTTCTGAGGTCGAAGAAATTATGACGAGTTGAAAAGTTGTTCCCGCAGCTATGCCACAAACAGAGTACAAAAGAGCTGAGAAATTCACTGTTGTTTGTTGATTACTTTATGTAATACACCAAGAGCCCGCATTTCGTTATCGCATGCTATTGGCTGACACACACCAGCTTGTCGACACTTCCATGATCGAAAACGGTTCAGCCAATGTAACACTGAAGTAAACTCTCTCATAAAGGGTTGTTTACAAACTCCGATCCGCCACATATCAGACCGCCCTTCCAGCCGAAACAACAAAGGCCTGTCAGTTCACTGCCACAGCCGCATAAAGCTTGAGTGATATCTGTGAGGCAGTGGGGAAATCATACATTTTGTCGTTGTCCTCCGCCCGTACTACGATAGGAGATGAGACCTGACACAGGGCCTGACACATTTGCACATCCCTTGACAAAAATCCCGCCACTCACCGTTTTTTCGCGGGCTGCATTATAACAACGTAATCGCAAACCCGAGCTAGCGCGTGCGATTCTGTAAAAAGCGCAGTTGTTGTCACAGGACGGTGACTGTGCAGTGACATCGCTGCATGCGCAAGATGCGCAATGGTTCTGTCGCTATCTATTTCCGCGTCAGGTTCCTGTCGGAAACGCAGCGGCGAGGTTGCAACGGAATGGCCTCACGCAGCTGTCCCGTACAACACAGAAGAGGGCAGCTTACGTTTCGTTTTCATTTTTATTTTTGCAAACGCCGCACGTTTCCCACCCGCTTCACAGTAGGGGAGGATCTGTCCCAGAAAACATGTGGGAAGGCGCCAACACAATAGGAAGTTGGGGTGGGTCCTGATATGTAATCTGTGAAAATTTTCGAAAACTGCCATTGATTGCAACCAAGGTAGACAGAAATAACTGGCCTGTTCTTCAGACTTCAGGGTCGAGTTGAGCGTTAAGCTGTATTTTTCTCTTCTTTTCGTTGGAAATAGAGAAATGTATGCGAGTGCTTTGAAGTTTTTTTTATTTTTGTTATTCTTCTTTGCGGCCTACACCACATAGAGAGTTTGTTTTCCCCTTTTCTTCTGAGCTAGATGGCCAGATTTCTCGTAGTGTGGGTACGGTGCAGTCATGCAAACTACAGAAGGTCCTCAACGGTAGAAACCTGTACGTTAAGTTTGAGCCACTTCGTGCCATTTGACCCAAGCTGTTAGCTGCTAGATAGGAGATACAGGCGGTGTTCGCTAATACTCCTTGATAGCGACCATCGTGCCTTCGAAGTCATAACCTACTGCGTTAGTATTCGGTATCCCTCCACCGAGATCTCATTTTTCCTTTCGCGTTTCAGCTGTCCTGTTCGCGTTTTGTTTAATGCTGATAGTGCACGCAGCAAAACGGCCACTGCTGGTAACAACTTGCTAATGAAGTTTTCAGATATTTCCATGCCAGGTAGACCGTTTCTTGTTCTAACAATGCTGCTGTGAGTTATTCCAATTAAAGTACTAATTTATTTATTTCTTTACCTATCTGTTCATTCATTTATTAGGTTTTAGTCTCTAGCAAGAAAACAAGTATAATTCTTAATCTTATGTTGTATTTCGGGTGTTGAGATGTATTATATAAATAATGACGATGTATTATATAAATGTATTATAAAAATAAATGTATTATATAAATAAAAGAATTTTCAGATTTGTGTCCATCGATTCATGAGTACATTAAGAGCTTGATGTCCGGCGGAGTTTGCTTTAGTTTATGCTGCAGAAGAGAAAACGTTTTGACATAAGACGATGGACATAAATTGAAACATGTATTCATCACTCAAGTTCATTCTTCATGGTAAAGTCAAGTATTTATACTCACTGATTTCTGTTAGAGGCTGCGACGGAAGGCTTCACTGTTTGCTCGATGTTCAGCCTCCCCTTCACTGCGGCGCGTATGAATATTATTAAAGCAAGAGTTCTGGAGCAACTGCTCACTGTAGCTGTTAATCTCATGAAACCGAAAGCAATTGTCGGCAAACAGCTTAATTTAAATTTGATCAGCTGTTACATTACCATCATTAATATATATAAGAAACAACAATCACCCAAGCCCGCTCTCCTGCTCTGTTCAAAGAAGTGATAGTTTCATCTCCCTTCTTTTCATTTCTCTCTTCGCTTTCTTCCTGCTTGCCTCTCTTTTTTGATAGCGTTGCTCGATGTTTTAGGAGTCAGCTGCTTTGAAAAGTAGCTGCAGCTCAGTGTGGGAAGCAGGTTTCCACTTTCATTAGAGCCACGCACGCACCACGCCTAAACACAAACGCGCGACACGTGCGACCAGTGACTTGCTTAAAGCTTAGTTAAATCATTGTGAAAAAGTGAGATGCACGACCAGTGGTATCTCACTAATCAGCGAACTGGATCATCACATCACTTCATTACCCTGGAGATCCCTCAGTTCTGGGGGTATTACATAAGGTCATTACATTGAGACTGGAGGTCAAATGTTATTAGGGAGGTTGGAGGTTATGGGTAATTATAAGGACTGGAGGTCAAATGTTAATAGGAATGAAACACATACGCCACAGTGTTCATTCTCTCGCTCAAGTCTGTTATTCTCTGTTCACGCAAGACGATTTATACCTGTCTCACGCACATGAAGTACGGCTGAACGCAGTGATGCAGTGATTGCGCAAGTCCTTATTTTATTCTCGAGAACTCTACGCCCATTCCTTCAAGTGTTGAACACAAAAGCAAGCCGGACAGCGTCTGAGCAGGGTGCAACGGTAGCGTTGTTTTAGTTTCCGCCCTTTCTTTTCTGCAGTGGTTTGCGAGTGATTCTCGCCAATAGCTATACCCGTAGTAGTCGCCCGCCAACAAAGCATGCGCTGTTAGCCAGCCTCTGGATGTAATGGCAAACTGTTGTGTACACAAAGCCGTTTCGCGTCATATCGGTAGCGCTGTCGTGACTCATATCGGTGTGCTGTGACGCGGGCGCAGTATGTGTATGTACACATGCAATGAAAGTGGCCTTATCTGTGCCCTCTAGTCTAGCGATAAGACCGAGGCCCATACAAGGACAGGGAGTCCACAGAGAACGCGTACACGTCACCCGTAATCTCGCGTCGTTGGAGCCTGCACACGCATTCTGTGGATGCCGTCGAGCGGTCTGCGCGGACACAAACAACACTAGGGAGCACAGCGAGTCGAAACGCTGAGGCACGCTCCTCGAGGTTATCTGTATACCGTCGTCGCGTGCAAAGATCTTGGCTCTGCGCCACGCGAGTGAAAGCATCCTCGATGTTCGGCGCCGCTCTGTCTGTTTTGCGGGTACACAGAGGTCAAAAGATGTTCCCAAACACGAGAGCTTGTTTCCGATTATCTGCACGACAGTTGAAGCTGCGAGCGCTAGTTTACCTGGAGTTGGCTGTTCAGACGCGTTCGCCAGCGAACCACACATGTCTGGAGTCCGCCGCAGCCCGCTCGCAATTTATCACACTGCAAGAAGAAGCCAGATGAAGTGGGACCTACTCTCTAAGGAACTGAATTTCCCTGAAAAGGACACGAAGATTACAATCTAAACAACCTCAGCTTCGATTTAAGGAATACATAAACGAAAGTGTCGGTGATACTTGTTTGAACATAGTCGCCTCTGTGATTTGGAGGTTATGGTGCTCTGCTGCTGACCCAAAAGACGCGTGTTCGGTCCCGGCGGTCGCATTTCGATGGAGACGAAATGCTAGAGGCCCGTGTGCTGCGCGATTTCAGTGCACGTTAAAGAACCCCAGATGGTCGAAATTGTCCCCAGCCCTCCGCTACGGCGGCTCTCATAGCCTGAGTCGCTTTGGGACGCTAAAACGCACTAAAACCAAACCAAACTTGCTTGACAATAAACGATAGAAGCACGGCCAACATAACGCCAACAGGGATCGTATAAATCCTGCAGTGAACTTTAGGTAACTAAAAAGCAACACCCAGGAGAATAATTTCACGCTAAGCGGACCTGCAGTGTAATTCAGTAAAATATCTGTTAAACGAATAGAAGCAACTGCCTTTCTAGAACAGGTCTTGATACAAAACATGCTCGTGTTTAACCGAAAAAATAATTCGTCACTGCAGTGAGCACAAAAATGGTTATCTAAGCAGTATCAAAGCTACATAGATGTATTTGCCGTCGCTGTCCGTGGCCCGAAACAAAACATGCAACAACGAAGAAAACGATACTGTTGCGCAGCAAGCAGAGCCTTGAACTTCACCCGTCTGAAATGTTTTACGCATTCAACCATCACGTGATGTTTACAAAACCTTTATCCAATTTAACTGCTCTTAAAATTATTAAAGCATACAAAAAGTAACAGTAGTTGAGAGTGCTCCAACGTTATGTGACAGGAGTATCCGAGGGACCACATAGGAAGTTATGTAAAGAGAGCAATGCGGCACAGAAATGATACAAACTGCGCAACGTTCTGCACAATGGCAAGAAGAGGGCAGAACGATCACATCACCACATTTTCTTATTCGGTTTTTGTCGCAGCTCTACAGTCGAAATGAGTCTGTCAAAACCGCGAGGCGGCATAGTGTCCGTTTTCACGAACTCAATCTACTTTCAATTTCGCCGCCACACCGCAATCTCTTTTTCCCCTTACCTGCAAATGCTTTGTCTGTGTGTTTCTTGTTTCTCTGTCTGGTGGTTGTAACAGACTAAGTCTGAAAAATACTGATATTGACTCGGGGTACACATGTGCAGGTGAGATTGAAATATCAGCCGCGAGTTCCGAACAGCGGACAGGCGCATCTGTTTTTCTCTCCGTGTGGTCCCACTCGGCTCCTAGAATGTCAGAGTGTAATTCGACCTCCCACGCAAAAACTGTCGCGCTGTTGAGAAGTGAAGCTTTTGAAGAACGCGTTGTCGTCTTACGGTCTCCTTCACCACTCCACACGCATTCTGCTTATGCACACAATTTCTACGGCTGCTCTTCAGCGACAAAAAAATTCAAGCTACTGGATGTGATCAACCCATCTACGCTGTACAAGGATCTGTGCCTTGGATATGCTTGTCACGGTCACCCGCGTTAAAAGTACACGCATAACTTCCCTACCTTCAGCATTAGTTTTCAACTCGACAACGTTAAAAGCCCTGTTCACAAGAAAATCCGGTGGCGGCATTGTCAGCGTCGGCGTTGTGAGCGAAAAATCACGGACATGGCTGTGGCGGGTGGTCCCCAGGGAGCAACCTAGGAGGGAGATGAACCACATAGGTCACGTGACCTTTCGACTTCACCACGACCTGTCCGTCGGATAGGGAGCAAACTGCCCACCTTGGTAGGTGGCAGTTAAATTAATGATTGGTCTCTCAAGAAGACCAACCTGCATAGCACAAGGCCCACCACTGGGAGCATCTCTCATCGCAAGGCAGTGGCGTATCGCTTAACCACTACACCACTGCGCAAAGAAGGGTATGAGAACTCCCAGCAATCTATAAATGGAAAGTTGAGAGTGACCTTCTATAAATATGGGAACTAAATTATCACAGTATCACTTCATAGCGTCGGGAAAAACTTAAGTGTCCCCTCTAGTTTCAATTGTGGGTATCTGTTGCTCCAGAAATAGCTTGGGCGAACATGGTTGCAGCGACGCGGCTCTTGACTATAGGCATACGCGCCTGGAGCTGCAGCACGGATGCCACTCTGCTTTCCTCATCGTATATCACGTAGTAAATTTATTACAGCTACCACTAACGAGTCACCTCTATCATCCTGGCTAAAATACAAATCATTCGCTTGGGAGCTATTCACGTCCCTCGGCGCTTCATTCGACTCCATTGCAGGTGAGCACTGTTGAAGGGAACGAAGAGAATGCGAAAAACAGACGAAACCTATTAATCCGAGCTCTCGTATTAAAATTTACGTATCCGCGTGTCTATTTCAAACATGAATATCCGCATAGTATAACGCGTTAAAAAATTCAGCACAAGCGTCCCCTCTCTTGCATTACGTCGATCGGTTGCTGCAGACAGCTCGCGCAACGAAACAATTCCTGCATTTAATATGAACAGGCTGCCAATTAAATTCATTTAAAGAAACATTTATTGTGTAGGTGGCTCGATGCCGCACAGGATTATAGGTGAGGAGTAAAGAGTGGCCTGCTGTGGCCGCCTCGTATACGAAGCGCCACAACGCGACCATTGTCTATGCCATCCACGTGACCGAATTCATTGTACACTGATCAATAGCCAGGTATTCAAAGGTGCTCAAAGAACAAAATAATTGCCTCTTTTTGATGTGAACTAGCAACATCTCCACTGAGATGTGACCTAAGCAGCACCTCTACTGTACAACCAGTCTCCCCTGCGCGAAGGATGTCAACAGAACGTCCCTTGGCAGTTAACAGCATGTGTTGTTCTTGCGTCGCGCGTCGTCATCTCCCGCTCAGGTCCAGTCCGAAAGAACAAACGTGAGAGAAACCCTCAGGTTCTCAGAGTGGTAACGGTTGCAACTGCGAGCGCCAGCTAGAGTAAGGTTCCTCGCCTGGCATTGAGTTCGACAACAACGACATCTGAATAACGTTTAGTGGAACATTAGAACAAAATACTTTTCAGCCGCTTTGTTAAGGCAACCTGAAATTGGACTAGAGCTTCCTCGCTTGCTCCACTAACACTGCTCTAGGATAGCGAACTGAAAAAAAAGATTAAATAGCGATTGCGACCCTGAAATTGTGTAGGATCAGCGTGAGCTCGTCTACGTTATGGAGTTATTGTATTTGCTTTCAATTCTGATGCCAATGAATGAGTGTGGGACGGTCGTGTTTATTTTTTTGGGAGCGTTACTCTACCCTCCCATATACATGAAGTCTTCAGGGCACGACGCGCTGCTTCGACTGAATAAATAGATCCCGTCAGAGACTATATAGCTGCAAATTAGGCCCACGGTAATAAAAATACGCGTGGACTCTTCGCTTTCGCCGATCGCTACGTATCACTCCGCCAATGGCAGAGCGGCAAGATGCCACGGGACTGAATGAAATGTTAGTTGACTCCTCCTACCGTCAACGGTGAGTTCGAAAAAAGGCAGGAGCCGGGACGTTTAATACGATTTAAATTGAGAAAACCGGCCACACAGGACAATAATTCGAAGCTTCTAAGAATGCTCGGAACGTGTAGATCGTGTTCCCGCGGTAAAAAGACGAGTTCAGATTCCTCTTTAGTGCTCCTTTAAGACTGTCGTAAAAAAACAATGAGGACCGCTTTTGACAATAGCAAAAACGTTATTATAAGAAAATACAAGAAGGCAGTCGGGTTATCTGCGGGGATATTGATTGTTGTAGATAAATCTTGAATTAAATGAAAAAATGTCGTTCAAAAGCGGTTTTCTGCTCAAAAATGCTTTTGTCCACAACTCTGGGGTAAGAAGCGCAAAAGAAAACTGCATCGTCCCTGATGATTAATTATGCAATTCCTGTCTCGTCCACATATGCCCACATTATGACTCAACACCGCTTCCATGGTCTCTATTAAACTTTTTTGCAACTCATTTCTGTCACACAAAATTCTTAGTAAACAGTCGAACTTAATTTAGGACCGTGAAGGGCTAACGCGTTCCGAAAGAAGTAAACGAAAACGCGCACCACCTTGAACCACACCGGCCCTCCGAGGCAGTTGAATTTAGTTTGTCCTTAATCCAGCTGTTTAAATGTACTCAATTCTTATGTTTTCATCTTAAACGAAGATCTCTGCGGTCATTACGCACTCCTGGCTTGGGTTGCACATAGTTCTGCATGGCTTCGCGTAGAGGGTTCGAAATTTAACCTCTTGCCATTTGCGGCTCATTGTAGAAACCTGGTAACCGAAACCGACACAAAAGAAGTTACAGTCACATACATAGTGACAAAGCTCCTAGCTTTACGTCGTTCTTTGCTCTTCATATCGCTAATCCTTCAATGAGTAAGAACTGCATAAATAAAATGGGTTCCTTTCATTTTTACTAATACTTGATTAAAGTCATGAGCACAAATATGTGGATAAATACATGGTCTGTTCTGAAAGTAGTAGGACTCATTTTTTAAAACAAAATTTATTCAAGAGAATAGTACAAACGATTACAATTTTTCAAGGTAGCACCCTTCCGCACCTACACGCTGCTGCCAATGAGTTTTACAGTTTTCGTACGCCTCCAGGAACGCCTGGACCGGAATACTGTTTAGCTCCCTCGTCACGGCCTGTTGAACCCGACCCGTGATGTTCCCCCTTGAGCGACGATTTTATTCTCGGGAATAGAAAAAAGTCTGGCGGAGCCAAGTCGAGGCTGTAGGAGGGCTGAGGGAGCGTTGGCGCCATGTGCTGGGCAAAAAATCGGGGTCCTCATTCACATGATGAAGAAGATCCTACCGGTTGGCCTTTTCCTCCTCTGACAACACGCCCGGCACCAACTTCGCGCACGCTTTCCTCATGGATACGTTTTCTGTCACGATCTCAAAAACTTGGGTTTGAGGAATGCTCAAGTCATCAGCAATCATTTTGATACTCATTCTACGATCACTGTTAGGTAAATGTTTCACTCGCTACACATTTTAGTTGGTCTTGCTGGTCGAAAGGCGTCTGGAGCGGTCGTCTTCCTCCACTCTCTCCTTACCTTCTCGGAACAGCTTGTGCCACTCAAGAACCACCTGGTCTACCCATGGAAGCGTCACCGTAGGCCTCCTTAATCATGTTGTGAGTCTCTTTGCCCGTTACACCAAGATTTACTCAAAATTTGATCGCGTATCGCTGATCCAGTAAACGCTCGATGATTCTGCGTGACGAGACGTTTCGACAAGGGTTCACATTACAAGCGACCTCCTCTCTTCAACGGCCGAGAGCCGACTGCCGATTTTTCCCAGCATTCCCAATATCCCGCTTCAACGATCCTGCACGCGCAGACCAGCTCTCGTCCGCCCGTTCGCCCGGAAAAAACCAGTCCTACTACTTTCAGAACAGACCCTGTATATCAGTGTGAAAGCACTATTGGCCTCATACCCGAAAAATCCTGGTTTGTGATGAAGCGTCTGAATTTAGTCACGTGATGCGGGAAATGGCGGGAGATGAATGAGACATCGAATGAGGGTGACTTTGGCCAACCTGGAGAAATAAAATAAGAATTTCAGCGCCTGGGTTTCAGACCTTTAATGGAGCGAATAGACCAGCTTCGCTGGCCACTGCACGACAGCACTATACTGTCGCCTCAGTAGATCATCCCTCGTGTTAAATTGCAGCACACTCTTGCGCTGCGCACTGCAAGTCGAAGCCTTCATAAACTTCCGTCTGTGCGCAAGTCCCGAAAGGAAAGGAAACGCGCTTTCAAACGCGATTTGAGTACGACGTGGCGTTAGTGTCTGCCTGAAAAAACCTACTTTCGCATAACATTTCGTGGCTAGCAATGCTGAACTGTCAACAATTTTTTTTCTTGCATTAAGTAGATGCTGAGTTTTGCTGCTCAGCGTCGCCAAGTTAAAGCACCTCACAGAAAGTGATTTGTAAGCAACCGTACGTTACAGCATCCCATTATCTGAAGCAATGTGCTCAAAAAACATTCCTTATGAAACAATGCAGCTATCGCCGTTTCACTGCCATCTATAAAAGCCGTTTCAACCAATGAATTGGTCCTTAATGTATGCAAAATTGAATAAATCAATTACCTGTTCTCAAAAGATTCGTCCATTTTCTAAATATGAGTCGATATTACAAAACATCGAGGAAAACGTTCAGCAACAACCCCACTTTTGGCCCTCTACTGGAATAACACGAAGATTCTATTACACGTTTCAATCTCATCTCAAGATTCGTGTTTGTATAACTCCAGCTTTCCTGCGCCTGCTTCGGTAACGCTAAATTTTAGATACGCTGATGCTGTTCCGCTATTTGCGGAAAAGAAATGAGACGGCTTGAGAATTTGCGCCAAGTACAATGTAGTATAAGGGGATGTTTTTTATTTATTTTGTTTGTTCTTTTTTGTCGCATTCAACCTTCTTGCGTTCTTTTTTTCTTCTGTTTCATCTTCGCTGCATTTCGTCTTCATTTTCATTTCGTGCTTTCTATTTCTTCTTTCCTGCATTCGTTCCTTCGTGAAGCAATAAATAAGAAGTGCTGTAGCCTCATAAAGACAAAGCACTAGAGTACAGAGCAACAAAATGTTGTTTGTAAATCTAAACCCTAGGTTTAGTTTTCTTCCGTTGACAGAACAGATCGGCAAAGTGATGAAGTGTTCCGGCACATAGAAGGAACTTCAGGAACAAAACAAACATTCTATAAACAGATATGAGATGCGAAAGTAGCTTTGCTGTGACAAAACAAACCACCACCATGTAATCTGCGCATTAATGCGCATCACGCTGCGCATCAAAGCAGCTACGCAGCATTCACTCCGAGCAATTGGCGTACTAAGATTGAGAGCAAGGGCAGTTGAGCATACCTAGCATCCTTAAACTGTCAAGCTGGTAACGTTACTTTAACTTCCCGTATTGAGCGTATTGTAGTGCACTCTAACTGTAATATAACTGCAACACAGGCAAGCTATCACAGCGTTTGCTGCAGTGGGACCACATATGGCGCCTTGACCTTCCAAGGTAGGATAGAGGTTTTAAATGGCTGGAAGGATACGGCACCATCTATCACGAATTTTCTATTGCGGCTGTTTTGGTACATGTTGTTGCAATTTAACTTTTTAGTTTCGTACGTATTTGGTTTAATCGAAGCGCTTTGAAAATTATGTCAGAACACACGCATCCGAGACCATGAGAAATAAAACTTGGCGGGCCGCCCACACGCTACGCCTTAACTAAACGAGAGAAAGCAGATGGCAGATTGCGGCATGTTAACACGGTTTGGCTAACTGTGGGAGGCGATGTTGAAACCAGCTCCTCCGGCGAGTTTCGCAAAAATACGATGCAAGATGCTATTAATTCGCAAGAATATTGGACACAGGAGCGTTCCCGCACTTTGTATATATATATATATATATATATAGCAAGGGGAGGGGAATGAGGGGCTCGTTATAAGTACGAGAGAAGCCAATAGCCACAGAAACCAAGGAACACAGAGGATTTTAATTTATTTATTTATTTTGTGGTGTTGATCACTTTAGAATAATGCTGAATATGTTATCGCTTAAATCTAATTGATTAGAAAAGCAGAATAAAAAACAACCACATGCCGCCCGTGGGAACCGAACCCACGACCTCCGAATTTCGCATCCAGTGCTCTGCCAACTGAGCTACGGTGGCGGCTGTCAAATCTTCTGCTTTCGGGGGTATCTATGTTTACTAGTGACCTAACCTTGAGAGTGTTCATCAGCGCCACCCACGTTCATAAGCGGCGGACGTAGTACGTCCTGAGTTACCGCTGGTGTGACGTGAAACGTCATCGAACGACGAAGGTAGAAGCTGTGTGAGAACCCTCTTGCTGGGGGAGAACCCTCTTATGCTTCCTATATGGCATCAAGGCTGCCAGAACCCAGGCCCTCGCTAAGCAGTTAAGCAGACAAGGAAAGGGGAATGAGGGGCTCGTTATAAGTATGAGAGAATCCAACAGCCACAGAAACCAAGGGACACAGGGAATTTAATTATTTATTTATTTTGTGGTGTTGATCAATTTAGAATAATACTGAACATGTTATCGCTTAAAGCTAATTGATTAGAAAAGCAGAAAAAAAACAACGACATGCCGCTGATGGGAACCGAACCCACGACCTCCGAATTCTCTCATACTTATACCTCATTCCCCTTCTCTTGTTTGCTTAATTGCTTAACGAGGGCCTCGGTTCTGGCAGCCTTGACGCCATAAGAAGCATAAGAGGGTTCTCACACAGCTTCCACCCTCGCCGTTCGATGACATTTCACGTCACACCAGCGGTAACTCAGGACGTACTACGTCCGCCTCTTACGAACGCGGGTGGCGCTGATGAACACTCTCAAGGTTAGGTCACTTGTAAGCATAAATACCCCCGAAAGCAGAACATTTGACAGCCGCCGCCGTAGCTCAGTCGGTAGAGCACCGGACGCGTAATTCGGAGATCGTGGGTTCGGTTCCCACCGGTGATATGTGGTCGTTTTTTCTTGTGCTTTTCTAATCAATTAGCTTTAAGCGATAACATATTCAGTATTATTCTAAATTGATCAACCCCACAAACTAAATAAATAAATTAAAATCTCCTGTGTCCCTTGCTTTCTGTGGCTGTTGGCTTCTCTCATACTTAAAACGAGCCCCTCATGCCCCTTTCCTTGTTTGCTTAATTGCTTAACGAGGGCCTCGGTTCTGGCAGCCTTGACGCCATAGGAAGCATAAGAGGGTTCTCACACAGCTTCCACCCTTCTTGTTCGATGACGTTTCACGTCACACCAGCGGTAACTCAGGACGTACTACGTCCGCCGCTTATGAACGCGGGTGGCGCTGATGAACACCCTCAAGGTTAGGTCACTTGTAAACATAAATACCCCCGAAAGCAGATTTGACAGCCGCCGCCGTAGCTCAGTTGGTAGAGCACCGGACGCGTAATTCGGATGTCGTGGGTTTGGTTCCCACCGGCGGCATGTGGTTGTTTTTTCTTCTGCTTTGGTAATCAATTAGCTTTAAGCGATGACATATTCAGTGTTATTCTAAATTGATCAACACCACAAAATAAATAAATAAATTAAAATCCCCCGTGTACCTTGGTTTCTGTAGCTGCGGGCTTCTCTCTCTCATATATATATATATATATGTGTGTGTGTGTGTGTGTGTGTGTGTGTGTGTGTGTGTGTGTGTGTGTGTGTGTGTGTGTGTGTGTGTGTGTGTGTGTGTGTGTGTGTGTGTGTGTGTGTGTGTGTGTGTGTGTGTGTGTGTGTGTGTGTGTGTGTGTGTGTGTGTGTGTGTGTGTGTGTGTGTGTGTGTGTGGCTTCTCTCATACTTAAAACGAGCCCCTCATCCCCCTTCCCTTGTTTGCTTAATTGCTTAGCGAGGGCCTCGGTATATATATATATATATATATATATATATATATATATATATATATATACAGGGGGTGTTTCAGTGAACACTCAAAAATTATCAGAAATAGGATTATTGGGGTAGCAATATGGCTTTTTGTGGCATAGTATTACCACTGGTGGCGGACGTTAGAAAGCCAGTGTATCGGCTTAGGTAGTAAGCTGTTTAACTAATTTTTAATAATTAACATTTAACTAGTAGAGTTGTCTAACTGTACTAGTCCGTCTCGTCGTGATTAGGGATTTGCAACCGGTCGTTAGTAATAGCCATATCAGTTTTTAAAATTTCGAAAACGCAATTACCCTCGGCGCTATGGCTTGCCAAAGTTTGACTGCATTGTACCAAAATAATGAGGTTTTGAAAGCATGCAGGAAAAGCAATCCCTCCAGTGCACGTAACTAGTCTAAAAAGCCAAATTTTTGTCGAGCCACAGCGCGAAGGTTAACCGCGTTTTTGAAATTCTAAAAACTGATATGGCTATTACTAACGACCGACTACAGATCTCTAGTTGCAACCAGGCGCCTAACTCTAATAGTGAAGAAGTTAATTATTAGAAATTAGTTAACCAGCTTACTAGTTAAGATAATTCGCCGGTTTTCTGGTGTCCGCCAGTCCCAGCAACAACCATGCTGCAAAAGACATAATTTTACCCTAAAAGCCTCTTTTTGAAATTTTTTGAAAGTTCTCGATGAAACGCTCATTATAAAATTAAAAAGAAACGCCAGAAATGCATAAAACGCACAGCAAGCAAACATTTTTTTTAACAGTTGGTGGTTACTTTCTTACTCTATGCTCTCACTTGGCCATACTTCAAAGAAAATTTCACATCAACGGTCACAATGCACCCCAGGCAGAAGTGGGTCATGGAAGTGGGTAGCTCGCATCTGTTAGTATACTCTATGAGGCCCTGAAACATTTGCCTCGACCACAAGAGCCCCGTTTTTATATGTAGTGCAGTATAGAAGCAAACCTGTCCAAAAAAAATTTCTCCCTGAACTCGCCAGTGACGCTGTGGAAGTGAGGGCAAAAAAATCGGATGTTGCCGTTTTCCTCGCTTCGAATGCTTCCTCTTCCGTCTTCTTTACATTTCGGCTCATATAGTGACGTACAGTTTAAAACGGTCGGGTCCGGCGGCTATCGTTTACGGCAGCCCTGAATTCGCCACCCTCGTGAGCGCTGGCGCGTGAACACCGAATGACACTACACCCAAACTGCTCTACGATGACGTAACGGAGATAATAGATGATAGAGCAGGGTGCTACAAGGTAATTTGGAGAGCTGTCTTTGCTCGCCACTTGTAACGAAATACGCCGGACCACCAGTCAGAAAAAATGACATAACCCTGTCAAAAGTACGACAAAATGTTTTGTAGTTTTGCGGTAAGGAGAGATTTTTTTTTGTGTTGTCTTGTGGTATTTTTAAGCACTGTAGTTTTTTATTGCGTTAGCAATACTACTGTAGGTTTCGCCTCGTCGCGTATCCCTGGTCGGTAGGGACGGATGACCTTGAACCGCCGCTGCACCGAGCAGGTGGTGCGCCGTTGCTTCAGCCGCGCTCCGCCAGATAGCAGCGCATTCGGTGCGCCGCGGGGTACAACAAATATGAAGTGCTGATGGGTATTTGGAAAGGAATAATGGTGCTGGGGCTTACTTTCGGGAATGCGGTTCTGTGCTTAAGGGCAGAAGTTCAGTCGAGATTAGACGTAAATCAGAGAGCTGTTGGAAAATTAGCACTAGGTGCCCACGGCAAAACCGCAAACGAGGCAGTACAAGGGGATATGGGCTGGGCATCGTTCGAAGCGTGGGGAGCTAAGAGTAAAATACTATATGAAGAACGCCTGAGGAAATTGGACAATAACAGGTAGGCAGCTAAGGTATTTAAATAATTATACAGAAAGAGCGTTGACTCACAGTGGCGTAAAAGAACTAGAAAACTAACCAGTAAGTATGCCGGTCATGAGGACGGAGGAAGAAAAAGTATTAAACGACAGGTTAAAAACGTAAAAGTTAAAAACTGGATTAATTCAATGGAAAAAAAGCATAGTGTAGAGCTATATTGATACTGGAAAAAGCAGATCAGGAAAGAATTTTTCTATGATAACTCAAAAGGCAGTGCCCTACTCTTTGAAGCTAGGTAAGGGTGTTTAGAACGCGCAGCCACAAAAAAAAATTCAACGAAGATGATGACGCATGTGCAATGTGTGGTAGATCTGTGGAAACAATTGACCACCTCATACTCAAATGTGATGGTATCCATCCGGATGTCGATGCAGGCACAGTCACTATTCCTGAGGCCCTAAGGTTTAAATATAACAATGGTCATGTACATAAATCTGCAGTGGAAGTTAGCAAAAAGCGATTGGAAGATTGGTGGCTGAAAAGCAGAGATGTGACATAAGGTTACAAATGTAAGAAACCGTAGTAAAAGAAGATGGCGAATCTTAATGAGAATTAACAACACAGTTGAACAAAATAATGAACGAAAAGTTGAGCATGGTGGCAATTTCCACCACCCCGTTTCAAAGGGGACGCTCCTATCCATCCATCCATCCATCGCGCGGCAGCGGCGAGAGCAGTTTGCTTTGTCTACGAGAGATGGCGCCATTAGGAGGTCCGCCACTTCTGGCCTTCGAAGCCGGCGTTAGCAGCATTGACGCGCAGTACGAAACGCTGCTCAGCTTGTGTACGAACGTCAAGTGACTCTTAAACAACCAAGCTATAATTAACCTAATTTCTAGTCAGAGCACATAAATAAAATAACACCGAGTGGGAAACTGGTCGAGTTGGGGAACCGAACCAGGGTCTCCGGAGTGCGAGACGAGCACGCTAACCACTCCACCATGCCTGCTCGATGGTTCGGAATGAACAAAGGCGCGTCTAGTGAATACGGTGTCTTCGTTCACTCCCATCTTCCTCCCTTCCCCTTACGGCGAGGTTCCGGTGTCCACTGAGATATGCGAGACAGATACATTTCCTTTCCTCCAAAAGCAATTTACCGACGAGCAAGGCGTATAGCCGAACGGGCGATGGCGTTCTGTGGACTCCCTGGCAGCGTGGCGGAATGGTCACGTGACGAAATATGGCGGCAGCGTTTATAAATGCGCGCTTGCCTTGGCGTGAATGCTTTCCTATGTAGTCCTCTAAGGGGAAGTCGTAGCGACAGGAAGAAGCGAGAAAGCGAACCGTGCACAAGAGACGCCAGAACAGCGTGAAGAACGTCTTTCAAAGCGTCGTGCTAAGGACGCAGCTCGGCGACAACGTTCTACCTCACAGAGTGATTCCACGTCATCGGTCACCGATGAATCTCAACACCTGACTGCTTAGGAACGCTGCAGTGCTACCAGGCGAAGGCAACGCGCCGAAGAATCGCCAGAACTCTCGCCAAGACTCGAAAAACAGCGGATTGCCGAGGTTACCATTGGTAACGCAATTTACCTGGTTTAACCAGAGGTAAATCACTGCCAATTTTTGTAGTACTTTTCTGTAGTAATTACACAAAAATTCTGTTGGTACTACAAAATTTCTGTCGTTAATTGCTACATGTTTCGGGTCAAAAACATTACAAAAGACATGCTGCGACAGCAAGAACTTTTCAGTCGTGTTTTTCGACTGGCCCATGTAATCACTTGGCTGAGGTGTCCATGGGGTGTCATAGGGACGTGCAGTGCTTGTTGTATCTGGTAGTTTTTATACACAGTAGCCGGTTGAACAATACATTGAAATCATTCAGGCAATATGCAGTAAAAATTACACGAACTGCCCAAGTGCACTCGTCACTGCGTCTCAACTCTCCCCTCCCCTTCTCTGACTTCTGACACTGCCTATTTATGATTTTTCCATTGTTCTCTCTTCAATATCTGTTGGTTTATTTTTTATGGGGAGGGGGGGGGGGGGGTTAACGTCCCAAAGCGACTCAGGATATGAGGGACGCCGTAGTGAAGGGCTCCGGAAATTTCGACCACCTGGGGTTCTTTAGCGTACACTGACATCGCACAGTACACGGGCCTGTAGAATTTTGCCTTCATCGAAATTCGGCGGATCGAACCCGCGTCTTTCGGGTCAGCAGCCGAGCGCCGTAATCACTGAGCCACAGCGGGGGCCTCTCCTAGATATCTTCCACCTATGGGGTCGACAACATAAGGGCGCACAACGGCCACGGCATCTGCGTCGTGCTTCAAACTAAGCACCGTTTCAGAACTGTTTTAATATTATGGCTGCTCTCCATGTGTTTTAGCAACTCTGCAGCCGTGAGAAAGGAAGCGCTGCCGCTCCGAGAGAAATCACAGATTTAGTGTGCGCTTGTAACTGCAAATGAAAACAGCTAGCTTGTTTTCATCTCATCGCGCATTACCGGAATCCACGGAGGAAAAGCGATGGCGAAACCGACATAACGCGCAGAAGGAGACGTCAGGCGATCGATCGCCACGAGCCAGTGCCGGAGGAGCCACGTGTGTCAGTGTAGTGGCACGAGAGCTAGCCGCGCGCTGGGAAAAGCTTGGTACCGACGAACGGTTCCTTGATCTTTTTCCTGCGGATTTCTCCAGAGGGTAATGGGAGCAACACGGGTGACTGTGGAAGCACTCGGGCCCTTTGGACAAGATGTTCCAGTGGCCATTAATTGAGGAGCCTCCAATGCCGCGCGAATTGTTATCCCACGTGCTGCTGGACAATGACGCTGATCTGCAACACGTGTAGCAACTTTCGCGAATACCGTTTGCAGATGGGTTCCTTAGGGAGTCAGGTTCTTTGCCGCTGGTTGTGCAGTTCTAGCTTGCCAGGATATAAGTGGCGGACATCGTCTTTATGTAACACGTGCTGCTTGCACGGCTTTCATGCGTCTTCATAACTTGTTTATTGATACTCTTGTTGTCCGGAAGTCTAAGGAAGGTGACTGAAATCCAGAAAAATAACTTGGCGCGTTTATGTGACCGCTTATCATTTGCAAGCGATGTTGTGACAGAGCGAATGGAACAGTGACTAACAGATTCGGCGATTTCGCGAACCCGTTTTCATCGCGGTGGCATAGCACAAACAAGTGCAATGGGCGCCCGACTAAACAAGCGTGAAAACAAGCAAATGATTGAATGGGTTTGGAAAAGGCGAGGATGTGAGTGAGATAAAAGATTTGGTGATGGAGTGAGTATGTGAATGTGTGGGTTGTAAGTGAGCGAGCGTTTATGAAAAAGTAAGCCACGAAAGATGAAGTAGGCATGTATGGGTTGTGGGTGAGTGAATTAGATACGTGGATATCACTGAATGGGTGTGTAGATTCTGAGTGAATGAACGCGTGATGCATGAGTGCGCAAGTGAACGACGAGGAGAAACAATGGCAATTGAAGTCAGTGGTTGAGTGAAATTCCGTAAGCGTTAACTTAAGTAAGCGTTAACTTAAGGATATTGCGTGCTCCAAGCAGACTCGTTAGTAGAAGTATCTTATAAACTCATTCTGATGCCCACGTTCTGCGGTATTCAACGCTTTTGTTCATGCGCGGTAAAATCTTGACAACCTGTCAATATAAGCATGACGTCGCCAAGTAACCGACGTAAATTGTGCAGTTTTTTCCTTCGCTTCACCACCATCGTCAACGCGTTCTCGCACTGACGTCGTCCATGTTGATCATTTGAAATCATCCCTTGCCACTGATATGCCTTCTGCTTAGAGCTGGAACAGCGGCTCTAACATCGGTGATTACGCCATGGGCAGAGGACGATTAAGGCTTTTTATTCCACGAGTAGAATGCAACCAAACTCGACGATGAAGACCCCTCCCTTCTCAGTGCCGCTTTCAGCTGTGTTGGTTGCCGCTGAACTTGTTTGTTGTAACCATCTCTAAATACATCTTTCACGTATTAAGAAATCGGCACACCTTACCTGCAATTGCTTGAATGTGCACTCACACAAATAAAAAAGTTTGGCCTCTTTCTTTGATCGGCATTGCAGTTTTGTTGATAAGTATACTTTGTGTGTGACTGCACGAAATAGAACATCCACCGTTTACACTGCCGCTCCGAGCAAAGACGGCTCTCACGTAAACTTGCTACTATAAGGTAATGAATGGGAGAAAGACGCAGAAATATTCAGATTGAGGGGGTAGAGAAATGGTCTGGACATGTTGAGATAAATAGGATGATTTCCCGAAGCGGGCCAGCCATGGACAACCGCCGCGGTGGGTCAGGGCGCTCGGCTACTGAGCCGGAGTTCCCGGGTTCGCACCCGGTCGCGGCGGCTGCATTTCGATGGAGGCGAAACGGAAAAGGGTACTGTTACGGGAGCAGTTCATTCACAACAAAATGCGTCTACAGCTTGTCGAGTTTCTCTACAAGACAATCTATATAAACTGTAGGTTGTCTTCAACAGAAACTGAAGTTATAGACAAACTGTAGTTGCATTCTGTCTGCAGGAACCACTGCTCATCTATACCGAAACGTTCCATATGAGCAGCTGTTATGGAATTATGGGAATAAGGAGTCCATAAGATATGGAGATATATATGCAAATCCATACCTTGTCTGCACGGAGTCCATAAGCACTCCACGTATTCCCTATACGATTTCCATACAATGTACATCAAGTCATATGGAGTCTGTAAGTTCCACACCTGCTTCCATATAGTCCATACCCACTCCATATGCTCCATACTGACTCCATAAAATTTCTTATGGAAACGTATGGAATTATGGAACTCGTCGCGTGGAAACTTTCAGTAGGGATACGATACACAGCTTTTTCTCTTCTCTTTGGCCTGAGAGATTGACTGAGGAGTTTATTTGCGCAGTGCTCGCTTTCTTGCTATCTGCACCTGAGTCAAAAGGGCGCTCTGACCAGCTCTTTTTGTTTCTGTTGAAGTAACTGGCAAAATTGAGGCGTCAGTATTGTTAGATCGTAATGTACGGGCAAAAAAAAGCATTTTTGACTAGTACATTGATTAGCTTGTCTAACAAAGCGAAAAAAATATGTTACGGAGCCAATCAGTTGGTTTATTCGAAAACGCTGAATATCACGGAGCACGACACTGACGACAAAAATATATTTTTTCTTCCTTTTTGTCGGACAAAATGACAATTTCGCATCGCAATTCTTCTAACCGAACAATTGTTTTCTGCCGTGCTGTTTCCTGTTGGACAGCTTTCTGACGCTTTTCTAACCTGTTATGTGTATTAAATATCTCTTGCTATGCTCAAGCTTAAATTTAACTTTTTTTCCCATTGCTAAACCCGCATTTTGTACGTCTCTCAATTCTCGCGACGACTCTTTCCCTTGGTGTTTGCATTTAAGGCTTATACAACAACGAAGTCTGTTTCGCTGAGACACGAAATACGCACATGGACAGATTCGATGGCATCGTAACATGCATGCCTGGCTTTGCAGTGTACACAAGGCGCGCATGCAACGAATAAGCAATCGCGTGCGCAATCATAGAGTGTGGTGCTGCTGCGAGGATTATGCGCTCAACGCGTTTCCCAGCTGGCATTATTTGCGGAGCTTGTTCCGTGCGTCTGCGCTCGCATTGACGCGCATGCATGCAACGACGCTTGCGTTCCATACCCAGCCGCACACGCACAAGGCACGCACCATCGTTCGCACTGCTTTTTCGCCCCATTCGGACAGCGCTAACCCCGCCTCAGCAGCACTCCATTTCCGCTCTGCAGTGCTTTCCGGGATCCGTATGTTTGGAGCACTACGGACATACGCCGGCAATGCTGTTTTGATTCACCGCACGTCATCAAAAAAAAAAAATGCGAGCCATTCTGCCCCATTAATAGCGCTGCCGGGACCTGCACAGTGATGTGCCTGACCTTTTGCCAGGTGACGGCTTCCCACGAAACGGGCTTGCAGATTAGTGTCGCTCCCGCGCTCGCATAACTGATGCACGCGCGCGAGCAAGTGTCAGGGGAAGCGTGTTTCTCGGAAGTTATCGGCCCAGGATTGCACCGATTGCTAGGTGCGTGTAATTATGTTGTGACTCGAACTAGCTCGCGGCCTGAGTTACCTGAATGCTGGCGGTTTAGCATTGCTAAGCACGAAGTATTGTGCGAAAACACAGTTTTCTGCAGCTGGACACCACCACCACGTACCTGAAAGCGCGATTGAGGTGTCCACTGACCCAGAGAGCCGGTTATGAGCGTCTTCAACTTTTTCATCGCCAGTGCCAGTTTACCCAATGTGCGCCGGCGGCCTATGCTCCATTGCCGCGTTCTAGGGGTGTGCGAATATCAAATTTTTTTAATACGAATCGAATACGAATACTTGGTTCCGAATATCGAATCGAATATCGAATAGTCAAAGAAAGACGCATTTAACCACTACAAAACATTATTTGAGCACCCAAGAACATCACAGTTCAACTATCAGTGATGAAATGAACACAAAAGATGTGCGTTCGGCTGACAAAACAGTATTAAAGTCTCGAACATTATTCTTAGACCAGTGGAAATATCAGAGAAGATGGCTAGTACAGAGAATTGATTAAGGCTAGCTTGCCATAACCACAAAAGCGCGTTGCTGGGATGAACATAAAAGGTTGTCGTGAAGAAAAACCGGCTGCTCCACATGTTCAGGCAGAAGTATAGTTTCTTTCTAGCTGAAACGCCTTCTTAAGCCACAGAAAATGCCCTCTCACTTGGCACTGAACTGGCACGTATTGCGAGGTATTTCGTGCACAGCTCTGACCAAACCAGTTTTGCAGGTATAGCCACAAAAAAGCTCACCAGCGCAGTCAGCTACTGCATGGCCCAACGTTACGCATTGTTCTGGGCGTAGTAAGACGGAGGAGCGAACTTTAAGGCGCCTGCAGACAGGTACTTTACTCTGTCCTGCAATAATAAAAATGGCTGAGGCTTAACTTGGTTAAGCCTGGAGAATGCGAAGCATCATCGTGTCGCGTAATTTGGAGGCGCACAACCACAGCGACGGCGCGAGGTGGGCCCCCGTTTCTACACTGTCGTGACGTCATCAAGTCACGTGGTGTGACGTCATGTATCACGTGATTTGGAGGCGCACAGCGACGGCGCGAGGTGGGCCCCCGTTTCTCCACTGTCGTGACGTCATCGTGTCACGTGGTGTGACGTCGTTGTCGTGACATCATCGTGTCACGTGGTGTGACGTCGTGTCACGTGATTTGGAGGCGCAAAACCACAGCGACGGCGCGAGGTGGGCCCCGTTTCTCCACTGTCGTGACGTCATCGTGTCACGTGGTGTGACGTTATGTATCACGTGATTTGGAGGCGCATAACCACGGTGAAGGGCTGAAGTGGTAGCTAAAGTAGTATGCTTCGCATAAAACATTACGATCCTAACACGGATGGGCGATGCCCACACTGTGGGGAGACCTGTGATATCTTCCACATGGTGTGGGCATGTACTCAAAAATCCCACCTCCCCCCTTCCCCTACCCCTTCCAGAGAGGTATGGGAGAATGCCCTCCTCAACTGCTCCTCGCTTGAGTCCCAAAGGGCTCTGGTTAAACGGGCGAGAGACGGGGCCTCGTCATGCGGTGTCCCGGACTAGGGACGCCGACCATGTAGCGGGGCCACTCTGTGGCTCCCAAACTCTTTTTCACAAAATAAAAGTTTTCACCACCACCACCTCGCCATGTTGTTATGTCTCTGTAGGACTTGCGGATCGAAATGAACGCTGGTGCTCGAAATAAAGTATTCGGCTAGATACGAATATTCGCGTCGGGTCGAATATTCGAAACAACGCGAATACTTGGATTTCGAATCGAATACGAATACTAAAAATATAATATTCGAATTATATTCGAAACTTTCGATTATTCGCACACCCCTACCGCGTTCCTGACGCAAAGCTGTGAACTGCAACGCCTACGGTTATAGTGCAGTGTTTTTTTTTTTTTTCAATTCAGGCGCTATGCAGCGCGTGAGTTTTGCGCTCAGACGGCCCACTCGCGTGCCCAGGAGTGCAGACTGAACCCATATCGCTATAATAGATCGATTCATCCGTTTCCAGGTTGCGCCGAGGTCGTTGCGGCAAGAAATGTCCTACGGATTAATTTCGACCGTACAACTTCGTGTGCCTACACTAAAATATAATTTCCCGGAAGTCCATGCTTTCTGAAATGTAGCCACCATGCACTGTAGTGCACCCGCGACCTCGTACTCAATATACTGCAGAACGCATAGCCACAGAGCCACTGCTGCCGGCGTATCGGCAGAGTAGCCCACACTCAGCAGCATGCCGAGCTCACATGTAGACAATGGATATCTTTATGGGCTGGCTTTTTAGAACACTAGGAAATCGCGAAATACATCAAGATGGCGGCACATCCTGTTTGGAAAAAACCAACGAAACTCTCTCCTTTCTGAAGCGCCGATCTCATCGCTCTTTTTGAGCTTTTAAAAAAGCTCACTTAAAACTCAATTTATTCACAAACGACGAATAAGCGGCGCAATGCCGGGCAGAAAAGGCATGGGAAATCTAAGATATATTAGCACGCTGTTTTAAAATGCGTCGTTAGCGTGCATCTCTGTCGCTTATAATGCAATTACGCGCTCCATACACGGGATTCAATCGACTTTCAAATTTTCTCTGCAAGTACTCTTGCAAACTGAGGGGTAGCGGTTCATTTTTTTTAATTACCCTATTAAGCGAAACGCGATGAACAGCGGCACTGCAGAAGGCAAAAAAAAACGCAGGTTGTGCGCGCTGTGAGAGTCCCATTGTCTGAAAGGGTAATTACGCAGGACGGAACCGAAAGAAATTCCGCGAGATTAATCACGCATTTCAAGCTGAAATGAATGCGAGAACAGGACCATGGCAGTATACGACTCGGCCGCAGCGAAAAAACCACAAAAAGGAAAAAACAGAAAGCAAGGGCAGAGCTTACCAAAGGCCCGTTATTTACCATATTTTGCTACTGGCTCCTATTATAAACTCCCCGTTCCAGGCCTTCTAGCTCCTTTAGTAAGTGCGTGACACAGCGCCATTTATTCTGACGTGCGGTTCTGTTCTTCCAGTACCTCTTCGTTCTCCGAGGAGGCTAGCGGCCGTAATTAGAACTGTGATAAACGATTCAGCCAGTACGCTACGCAATACATGTCGTTTGCGTAATCGTGAGTCTCAGAATAAATGTTTTCCCTTGCCTCAGCGCATGGAATTGGTTGTTGGCCTATTCTGCGTGCGTATTTAGCTCTGCTGCTTACACTGGTAGCTCCCATTTTTTCATCAAGATATAGAGAGAGAAGTCGAAAAAAGCAAAAAAGCTCTGAGCAATCTTCGCAGAAGGGCACCATCTTCCCTCTTCTCCGTGACATTTCCACAGTAGCCTTCAGTGTTGTGTATATTGATCCCCGAAGGAAGACATAGAGCACGCACGGTGAGAATTCGATTAGCGTTCGCAGAACGACGACTACACGTCGGATGATAGGAAATCCTGTGCAATCGTGCGAAACGCTTACGCAGAAAATGAAGCTTCGGGAAGAGGCGAATCACTCTCGAGTCAGTGAGTGATTCGACATTCGACGTTTCTAAGAATGGTTCCACCCGTCCATTGCAAACTACACACGTAAACGATTGCGCTGCTTTCTTAACTGCCGAACGCGGCTGTATTCTCTGCTGTGGAGAAAGGGAACCTAATTCAGGAGAAAGGAAAGATAGAAAGCTGAGTGCAGCTTTACTAAATATTGGGAACGAGCAGCTCAGGAGAGACACTACTACCAAGCATAAGCCTTCGAATTAAAGAGCGCAGTTTACTTTTCTTGTGCCTTATATTCCTAAATGCTAATTATCTCAGCCGCAACCTTAAGGAACCTATAGAAGCAACGCTCAATTTTTTTTTCTGCCTGCATTAGTGTAAACTTCCAGAGAAAAAAATTCCTTGCGCAATACTCGCAAAACTAATAACTCGCTTACAGTCGCGCCCACTGGCATCCAAACTGAATGCCATCTGCTACCATTGTTGCAACGGTAGTTGCTGAAAACCAACTGGGGCCCCGCAGGTTTGCTCTCTAGTCACCACTGACACATTGTGCGCAATAGATAGTCAAAACGGTTCAGTAAAATTCGTGGGCTTATTACAGATCGCACTTTGCTCCTGAAGGAAAGAAGTGAAACCTTTATTATATGTCACGCTGTCGAGTAACCCTACCCATATTTGTTGTAGGAAAATAGCTTTAATGTGGAAGCCATTTTCGCAATAAATTTAATCAGATACCTGCGCGTTGCACTCCCTTCGTGCTCAGAAGTACGTTGACATGTTAAACTATAGATATTTGGACTAGCTGGAAATAGGTTTTCATTTTAAGTTAACTAAGCGCAGACAGATAAGTACACAATAAAAGATTCACATGGCACAAGTGCTTGCCTTGTGCTAATCTTTGCTGCGCTTAATATCGGCTACAAAATTTTACGACAGCCATATTCCGGCAAAACAAAAATAGTTTTCGCTGCCTTGTGATCCATCCCCTGGTATTGTTACCAGCTGATGGAGCATGCTCGCCCCACACACCTTCAGACATTTCAAGCGAATAGCATGCATGACTGCTTCGAAATAAATTTTTTTCCTGCACACCCGCATCCCATAGACATTTGTGGCCTACTGTACTTGTTCCGCGCACTGAATCAATCTAAAATGATAAAATGGCCATGTATATTGTGAAAGGGCTAGCCGACAATTATCAAATAGCCGCCTGAGGCATAAAGCCTGAAGCAGCAATGTTTTACAGTTCATTTAATTCTTGTAGTAAAGTTCAGCGGGTAAGTGCAGTAGACGCCACCGACTTTGGCGCTTTCAAGTGTTTTAGTGCCATAAATGGCGGATAATAATATAATACCAGTTACTGCGCCGACGTACTGTCATTGCTTGCCTCACTGTACTGGCTCAACAGGAACAACTTTTATTTTACGGGTACGCGCGCTACGAGAAGCCTATGCAATGTGTCACTAAGCCGCAGCCGTTTCTCCTCGTGCCTCGATCACGAAGAACAAAATGCAGCAACGTTAATTTGTTTTCAGTCGCCATTTTTGTAGCAGCCTGTTGTAAAGAGAGAGAGAGAAATGGACGGGAAGGCAGGGAGGTTAACCAGGCGATGCCCAGTAAGCTACCCTACACTTGGGGAGGGGAGCAAAGGGGAAAAAAAGGAAAAAGAGCAGCAATGAAATTAGTTTTCTAAGTGTCCAGCGACCACCATGTCACAAGGAACAGAGGGCGCGCACTGAAAACTTAAAGGACTAAAGACGGGAATACAACCCCGAGTCTCTTGTTGGACTCTGTTAAAGGATGCGAGTCCAAGCGGTACATAGTAGCAATTAGGAAAGCGCGCTCTCTCTCAATACGAGGGCAGTCACAAATGAGGTGTCCGATCGTTTCATCCCAACCGCACTGGTCACACGCTGGAGAGTCTGCCATTCAGATGAGATGGGAATGGACGTTTGTGAACGCCACTCCCAGCCACAGGCGGCACAACAGCGTAGTATCACCGCGGGGGAGGCCGAATGGTATATGATGTTGAAGCAAGAGGTTGAAGTGGTGCGAGCGGGGTGTCCAACCTCCAGGCGCAGACCTATTGCCGATAAACACTGACACTTGCTTGAGGGTCGTAGAGCGTCGAGTCACAACGATGCACAGACGTCACTATTTGCACGCCGATGTTATTTATGTCAAGCTGCTGACGACTGTAGTAGCTTCGACTGGCCGAAAAATAGAAACCTTAATGAGCAATGAAAATTCCTAGATTAACCCTGCAGGCATGTCGCAAGGTTACGTGACCGCTCGCAATCAATCGGTGACAATTGTGGCAGACGCAGGACGCGAAATCGCATGGTCTAATACTGTTGCATCAAAATAAAAACGGGGTCAAAGTATTGTTTGCAACCCTTGAAGCTGCTCCACTCAAGTTTTCGGGCAGACATGCACTCTGTTCATTGCTGTGGATCCGATCGAGTAACTTTCTACAACAATCATCTCAAACACTGTTACCGGGTAAAAATGTTATTGGGAAAAACACCACCGCAAACACGCCGCACGCGAGAATGCATAGAACACTTTACAGGTGTGCCTACGGACGACGTAACACTGCGACAGGAATGACGGCATCGTACGCTGAACGCCTAACAGTATGTAACAGAGTAAACAACGCGCACATCGCGGAGCAACGGAAATCGCGTTTGAGCAATCAGACAGCATGACATTCCGAGGATTATGCGTCCATCGCACTCGCACGCAGGTGGCCACGTCGGCAATGTGCTTGCGCAGCGTTGCCCATGCGTCGATGCATGCACTGACGCACACGGGGCTCCGCGTCTTTCGCGTTCCATATACGGACGCACATGCACAAAGCAAACTCCATCGTTTATATGAGGTCGTTTCGCTCAGGCGATGAGCGACGTCACAACAGACGCGCGCGACTCCGTGTTTGGTCCGCACGGCGTACAGGGTGTGCCTGACAACAGTTTCTGTTTTGATTCCGAGTGTGTCGGCAGAGAAGGCAGACATGAAAGCATCGAGCGCCATTGACGGCTAAATGTGGCACTTGACAACTGAAGCATAATGGCTTCGGGAGAATCTGTGGCCATGTTTCAAGATGTGTCCATCATTATGGTCGCTCATCACAGGCATGCTGTAAACAAGGAAGTATCGGCTGCGACATGTTACCAAGGCAATCCTTGTAGCAAAAAACACATGGCCAGTCGTCGTACACCTGTTCTAATAACACAGACAGTGCTCAAAAGCTACTATCAAAGCGTGGAGGATTTTCTAGGTTCATCGGCGGTCTCATTACAATACACAGGAGGAAATTTGCAGCGTTTCCTTGTAACCGAAGCGGGCGTGAGCCCATTGATGCGGATTGAAATTGTTTTCTTTTTTTGGAAGCTCCTGCATACTGTGGGATTACCTTTAAATATTGGATTAGATTCACACAATTTTTACTGTGTTCATGGGCGCCCACGGGCATTTCAAATGCCCGTTCATTTTCAAACCAATTACTGTGACTAGCACCTGTTGAAAGGCACAGTGTAATAATTGCAGATTGCTGTTGTCCAGTGAGTTCCGCGATCTCGACCGTTACGTTATGCTCTGCACTTTTTGCTGTAATACTATACATATTAGGTCAACCTGCGACCAAAATCACAGCACACCACCCGCCCTTCGCTCTCTCCTCACTTTGCCATGCTTCATGATGGCTTCCGTTATAGTGTAGAATTCTGCCGTCGCCATTAAGTCGAAGTGGAGCACTTTGAACACGGTGTGTGTTCTTTTTTTTTCACGGATTAGACATCCATAGTTATGTCGCATGATATGCTCTCTGATAGGTACAAATTATAAGCACACTTTTTTCCTATAGGCACATTTGACTAGCTGCGTAGAAACGAAAGGCCTGGTATGGCAGCCGAAGCAATTTTGAGCATTTGATTTCCATTGAGAAATAAAGTGTTTTACTACTGCTACCGCTGTAAACAAACAAAACAGAAATTACCCTGCCAAAAATTTTTTCTCTCTTTGCAACGTTTTTCGAACTCGGATGCACGTACAGCCACTTGACTTCGTGGCGAGACGAGCATGACATACTTGAGGCGGAAGTTGAGAGATGTCCCGGCTAAAACTCTGTAATGCGAGCAGTATTTTCCTTTTTTGTGAACGTTAGCGCAACATTGCATATACTTATTCGGCAGCAGGAGCGAATATAAGCATGAAAGGGAGCGCCTCAGATCACTTCAGAAGTTGCTCTGTCATAATTCCTTCTGTGTGTATACACCATGTCTCTCAGGGAAGACTCGAAAATTTTCAAAAATAGCCTTTCTGAGTAAAAATTATGGCTTTTGAGGCATAGTATTACCAGTGTTGCCGGACACCATCATACCACTGAATCGTTTTCAGTAGTAAACTGGTAAACTAATTTTGAATGATTAACTTTTTAAATCGAATAGTTAGGCGCCTAGTTCCAATTAGAGATTTCTAGCCGGTCGTTAGTAACAGACATATCAGTTTTTGAACTTTCGAAAACGCGATTACC
The DNA here is from genome assembly GCF_055824585.1 of Amblyomma mixtum. Taxonomy (NCBI): domain Eukaryota; kingdom Metazoa; phylum Arthropoda; class Arachnida; order Ixodida; family Ixodidae; genus Amblyomma; species Amblyomma mixtum. Next base: position 265,259,891 of record NC_143012.1, read on the forward strand.
CTTGGCGCTGTGGCTAGACAAAACCTGGCCGTTTTTACTAGTCACTTGCTTTAGAAGATTGCTTTGCCTGCATGCTTTTCGAAATCGCATGCATTTTGGCACAATGTAGCCAATTTTTTTTTTCTGCCGCAGCGCCAAAAGAAATCGTCCTCTCGGAATTCTCAAAACTGATATGGCTATTACTAACAATCGGTTTAAAATCTCTGATTGCAACTAGGCTCCTAACTCTAATAGTTAGAAATTTAATTATTAAAAATTAGTTAATCAGCTTACTACTTAAAATGATTCACGAGTTTAGTGGTGTCCACCAAAACTGGTAACACTATGCCACAAAAGCCATATTTTTAGCCGAAAAAGCCAGTTTTTGAAAATTTTTGAAAGTCTTTCCTGAAACACCTGGTATATATGCGTCATAGCCGTCTCATTAAATTAGTGGTACTACCATATATCCTTTCATTCTTTTTACCCCCTCTAAATTCAGCCTACACCCCACCAGCATTATAGTATATCTGTTCGCGGGATGCCGCTGGTGGCATCATAGCTTGTTTACATTAATAACTGTATGTGGACATTCTGTGGGGAAAGCGGCGCGACCGTCGGTGTTGTATGCCGGAAAAGAAAGTTTCTGTGTTCAATTGCTAGGCAATGAAGAACGTACGTAGGTGGGCCAAGGCTGTGAAAGCACACGAAATATTCGGTGTCTCATCATATGCACCAGAGGGCGTGGCCCATATGAATGGACATAGAGGTCAGCGCTCTCATAGGATCAGCGAGCTACTAGAAAGTATTTAGATTATCGCTGCACATGCGCGCGCGCAGAATACTTGTGAGTCCCTTGCGAGATATAAGGTAGACGATGATCTTCCCTGAAACGGTCACGTTACTTGAGGTATCCCGCTATAAATCGTACTTAATGTTCCCGTTGCAGCCATAATTAAACTCCTTTACATATGACCTCAATTAAGTGCCTCGACTAAGGGTGTTGTGTAACGCTGATGACATACGCGCACAGGTAAGCGGAGAGTAACTTTATTCGCGTTTGAATTCGCGGCGCTGATTAATGGTTATGACGAAGGTAATGTACTGTAACCGAGACACTCTCATTAGGTGCCTCAACGCACCATGCGTGATAGGAGTTACAGAGAGATGAAAGAAGCAACGATGACATATGAACGCGCAAGAGATGTTTTTATAAGCATTAATGTCCCGAAGCGCTCCTCCACCTCCAATCCCGCTATTTTTCCTCATTTTGTTCTAGGGCAAGAGTGAATTCAAACCTATTTTGCTTGGCACCTCGGTGTCGTGACTTATCATACACCTGCACACTATGAGCGCCCAATCGGGCGTAGTGCCAAAAGCGGGCAAGCAAAATTTTACTTTGTGTAGTGTCAAACGGGTGGCAGTTGGAATGCAAGACAAAGATTGGTTTATTGGGGTTTAACATCTCAAAGCAACTCGGGCTATGAGGGACGCCGTAGTGAAGGGCTCCGGCAATTTCGACCACCTGGGGTTCTTTAACGTGCACTGACATCGCACAGTACACGAGCCTCTAGAATTTCGCCTTCATCGAAATTCAGCCGCCGCGGTCGGGATCGAACCCGCGTCTTTCGGGTCAGCAGCCGAGCGCCGCAACCACTGAGCTACCGCGGCGGGGCGTAAGACAAGGAGGCGACATCGTGTCACGGCTCCACTTTTTTTTATTCTTACTAATCAGGGTTGTCATGGCTGCCTGGGATCGAAGAAAACACTAAACATGCCCGGATATGACACCTTCTCATGAGAAGAACATGGCTTGTTGCTGAAACGGTGAAGGCAAAAGTATGTCAAGGAAAACGTATGGTGCAGTTCCAATCGCAGCCAGGGCTTAGCCGTTCAGTAGACATACTATAATTAAGCAGAACATGGCATTATTGGGTCCACGGGGCTAGGTTGTTTCGTCTTACTAAAATTCTTTCAAAGCATAGAAAATGCACATGCTCGCTCAATTTGAAGCCGCGAGCCCCCGCTTTATTGGATAAGGTTAAGCTTCACTCATTTTCACACTAATTAGCACTACTTATAGCGCGCGAGCAATAGTATATCATAGACACACAACCAAACTTATGATGATTCTTTCCTCAGCTACTTCTTACGTTTTTTTGGCTCCCACGTCACTGCTTGTCACACTTTCGCTCACTCATTAACTGTCCGGAACTGCAGTGGACCGCTCATACTCGGCCCGAGATGAATGCACCCTCACAAGCACAGCGACAGTGATCAATGTGCTTCTGGAGTGCATACGTCTCTATAAGTGATGTCTAGGTGAACCATACCTAGCCATTACTCAAGTCAATGTATGCACGCTGGAATGTTCGAAGAAATTTATGCACTCTGTAAAGCACATTGAGCTCTCAGGCTTAGTATGAGAACTCACTCCAGTCATGAAGAAGCATCGTGGGCCTCCAAGTTTACCAGATTACTCCGCAGATTTTACCCTAGAGACGCTGCTCGGCGAATGAGGTACCCATTTCACCGATTTATCACGGACTGCACAGTTCTCTGTATCTGAAGCACTTAAGGGGACTCGTTGTTGACCTGACATGCAGCTGCTCGTATCGTTGCGAACATAAACACACATCCAACATTATTCGACAAAAGTTTTGAATACTATAAAACTGTAAGGTACTGGAATGGGAATATTGAAGGTAATGGTTCATTCTCAACTCATCACACATTTCACTGAAACCGTCATTTAGCACGCCTCCGTTCTGATTCTGATTTTTGTTCTTTACTTTGCTGCTACTCTCGTGCCATTTGGATGTTTTCTTACTTATGTTTGCCTGCCATGTTTCCGTGTTTGCCTCAGTTGCTCTATTTTACTCATTGTTCCCACGTTCGGTGAGCACATTATCCTTTATTGCTGTGCTTTATTGTGTGTCGCGTATTCTTTTTTTTCTTTTCCTGCTGTTATTTCCGCGTCGTTTCTTCTCCTCTACTAATTTGTTGATATATTGTTTATCAAGATTGTATGTTTTCCTTTTGTTTCCTTTGGTTATTAATGCACTGTATTATATTTTTTCGCTGCCCTTACACAATGACCAATGGGCCTGTAAGGTAGTTCAAATAAATATGTAGCAACACCTTTCATTTATAGTCTCTCCACCACTCGCATTGAGCAGTTAAGACAGCCATTGAAAACTCATTGGCATCGTTTTCGACGATATCAAAATCGTTAGTAGAAAATGCAAGCCAGCCAACGGGACATCCGCGGATATATTGATTGTTATAGTGAAATCTTTCATTATGTGAAAAAATGGCGCTCATAAACTTTTTCCCGTTCAGAAATGACTTTGTACACAATTGTTGGGTATGAACACGTAAAATAAATGTTTCTATTCCGTTCTTTGAAAAAGATATTGTGTCAAATACCCTCGATATTAACGGTTCAGCCAGCAGCACAGTTAGTTTACGTGGCTGCCAAATAAATATTTATCTACTATTCGCACGGGTTCTATTACCCCTCAGTGTTTAAGGACAACGTGCTTTGCGTATTACTAGCATTGACGATGCGTTTCAGAAGGTATCACCGGTAACCACGTGAACAGTCATGCTTTTAGCAATTGCACAAACTGCCGCCAGCACATTTAACTCTGTGTGCTGCTAAATGATTGCCATGCATTATAATGGCCAGGCTGGCGACTGTTGGATGAAATCCTGACTTACACAGAGTTTGGCACTCCAAGCTCATGATTTCAGTTCAGCTCTACTGGAAGCGCGAAATAGATGGGGTATATTTACATACAGAAAGCGGCGGACAGCCATTAAGACCTACACAAAGTCAAGGAACTTGAGTCACTTGGTCAACACTTGTAGAAATCTAAATGCTGGCGCAAACACAGCAGACCTAGATTCGTGCACGCGTTCTGCTCGCGCAGTAGTGTTTGGTTTCGTCCACAGACACGGGTGTTGAAGCAGTTACTTTCTAAAATCGTCGAGCCTACTTGGCCTAGTTTCCATTCTAAGCGAGACTTCAACTACAGCTAATTATGTCAGTTCGGCCGCCGGCCTGGCGTGCTTGTCGAGAAAGAAAGAAAGAATGAATTAAACAGAACACGCGCACAGAGAAAGCGCACACGCAGAGCTCGCGCTCAGCCACAGCTATTTAGAGAGGTGGACTCGGGTCTGTCTTGCGACGTAAAAAATGGAAGTGCCCTCGTTCCGTGTGGCGCGACAGGGTCTCACACCTCAAAGCGTTAGTGGCGCCGCACATTCCAAGGAGCCTTCTGGTAACGGTCGCAGGTCTATAACGCGCATCGCACGTGCGCGATGTTAATGTTTCATGCTAGTCTAGATATAATGCATATCAACTCACAAAACTGGGTTGGCAGCTTGAAAGAGCTGATGAAGCTCATGCGGATATTTGAAAACATACACGTGCTCATCTGTACTGGTAGCGCAGCGTTTAAATGTTCCATCCTGGATGAATGGTGCTTTCACAGTGAATGCCGCTTGAATATGACTTCTTTTGTTTGTTTCCTTCAAATGGGCCTTCCATTATGGTGGTGCCTATAGACCTTTTCACTGCTCACAGCTTTATTGAGCACGCGTGCGTGTAGGACTGTGCTGCGCGTGCGCAGTACATGGCTGTTTGAAATCCGCCAATCAGAACACTGCTGGCACAGTCCAATGGTGATATGGCTGCGCTAAAAAGGCCAAATGTGAAAAAGTTATAATGTGCTGAAAAACATCGGTTGCATCATACGAGGAAACTTCCAAACAAATTTCCACATTTTTTTTTCCTTACGTACTGCAGGCACGAAACTCACGTCATCGGCGTATCAAAGCACACAACTAATGCCTCTTAGCTAAAGCATTGTTATGTGTTTGCATCCGTCGATATCCAACGAATCTGGAAAAGAAGCATTTCTGAATGTGAAAGATTTTATGAACGAAATTTTTTAAATATATTTTGCAAGGTTTCACTGTAAAAATCAATATATCCGTAGATTCTCCATCGACAGGCTTGTATTTTTTTGCAATTAATATTTCTGCGAGTCAAAAGCGCTCCCCATTGATTTTCTATGGCAATCTTAACTGCTTCATGCCAGCGATGGAAAAACTTTAAAAGGAAGATTTTGCTACAGACCGGAAGAATAGACCATTACGTTCGATATTTCCATAACAGTCCTTTAAAATGTTCGATTATTAAAAATTTATCTCCAAGAATGCTGGACATATTGCAGTGCGTTTTCCGTTGTGATGAAGCAAAAACGAGGAAATGTTTACTTACGCAATATTATTGTAGGAACAAACAAAATTTGAATATTGATTTTTTTTAACTACGAATACGATTGATCACCTCTCACTGCTTTCAATCACTGGTATGCATCTTTGAAAGTCGAGTAGGTAGACATCACTGCTCATTCATTGAAGGCTCAAACGTGCTTAAATGTTTAACCCGACTTCGCACTAGTTAATACCATCATGATAAATTCCAATATTCTCCTTCGGATGTAGAAAACCTCAATGTGCGGGAGTGAGTGAATAGTGTACCCGTGTGTAGATGTTAAAACCATGCGTAGGGATATTTCAACGGCGAATAATTTTGTTCAGATGGAGTGGCTGAATAAGAAGATCGGGATTTAAACCGGCAGTGATTCAGTGTCACATAAGAGAATCAAATGTTTGAAGCACCGCTGATTCAGTCAGCGATTACAAAAAAAAAAACGAAAAGTGACTCACCGAATTCTTCGAGTCAGATGGCTCATGTGGCGCATAAACGATGTGGGTGACTGTCCGTGCCAAGAGCCAAGAGGCAATTTTTTGCCGTAAAAAGTGAAGATCGGCTAGCCTCAGGCTCACCTGATGCTCGCTTCTCCAGCCGTGTACAAGTTCAAGACAGGACATGGACGTGGACTGCATTACTTTACATGCGTGCGGTGACCGCGCTACGGCACTGCGGCACACGAAGCGACCCAGTTTACTCACCCATCAGAAACGCTGGCTGCAGGTGTACGTCTGGCTTTTGTTCCGTGTTAAGCATGCTGAGCGTGTTAGTAATTGTCGTGCAGTGATTGTCTCAGCCGCTGGAGCCTTGGAAGGTCAAGACATCCCAGGTTTCTCTGGCTTTACATACGCATGCATCACATCGCGCAACGTTCTACATGCATAATATATGAGTATGAATTTAAATGTGACTACTGACACGAGTTGGACTTCTTCAGTATGTGCATGAGGCTAGGGAAAGGATTTGTTCATTTCATTTCATTTTAATGCCTTACAGGCCCACTAGGGGTATTTCATAAGGGCTGGAAACACAAAATCAATTCGAACAAGTGTTAAAAAGTGGTCGCTAACGGCTTCGGCGAATTTGGATGGGCACGTGATGGTGGCGATGTCGTTGGTGAGGTCGCTCTAGTCTACAGAATCCGGGTGAGAAAAAAAAGGAAACGGCACAGGTAACAGTACGGGCACGTGGGCGAAACACTCGGAAAGGATGACGAATGTGGTGAGATTGCCGCCTGGCGGGGAAATGTAGGGTGCGCAGCACAGTGAACTATGGAAAAATTAATTGAATAGGCCAGAAATACGACGACGAAGTGAAAGGGGCACTAAACTAGATTCGGCTTTTGGAGATGACACACTGATGTTATATCAATATGAGGAATCTATGAATCGCAGCTAAGGCCCCTTATAGTGCAGAGCCCGGTGACAGTCTACAATAATGCATTCGTAAAAGAAAATTTATAATAGTAATTAACTTGTTTTTGCTCTCGCTGTATCCGATACGCCTTTGCACGTTAGGGCAAATGTCGCCTCCGCTAAAATACGCTACGGTTTCGATGCATTGCAAAGAATGCCAGCAACGAAAAATCACTAGCACGATTTACCCGTGCATAATTTCGCACAAACTTCAGATTGTGGAATTGATAAACGTAGCAACATTTCTTGCCATACTCATTGAATACTGACATTATTAAATAACGAAGATAGTACGGTCTGTGCAATGGTTCTATGTGTTCTCCCCTCCCCCTTGTCTCATCAAAAGTTTACGCAACGCCTGAGCTGAACCGGAAACCGACACCGACTTGTTTTTGACTCGAAAACAGAATCGAAAAAAACGTGTTTTTTTCAGCATCTCGTAATTGAACATGAAACAGAAATATTTTAGTCGAACCGTCCCAAACAAGTTCGAGACATGATGATGCCCTACTTTTGGTGCAATACAGCCCATTTCCCTTTTCTTTTTCAGGCAGAATTAGAGGCCTTAACACGCAGATTTAGCTACCATGCGCTGGGCTAGGTGGTGCGAAAATGGCGCCCAGTACACGCGATAAAGAAAATGAGAGGAGAATGGCACCTAGGAAGCAAACTTCGCGCTTCCGTGATGCTTATTTTGCAATCCAGAAACATTTTAAACAGGTCTTATGGGAGCTCTTAAGTGCAGAAAACTTTAAAAGAACGGTCGCATTTCTGTAACTCGAAAAGCATCAAGTTAGAATAGGTTTGCTTTCTCCGTGTCATATACCAGCCATATGTGAAGCATAGGTGCAGCGACCCAACTACGTCGTCCAACATTTACCTTCGAGAGCGTTCGATGTTGAAGCCAGCAACTTCAAAGTAAAGGTAGTACTAATCGTACCAACTCCTCTTTCAGAATCCATGCATTGTTGCACAAAATAAGCAAGGGCGGGCGGGCTTCGACACTATTTGAAAGAGCAGGACAAAGTAAAGCAAGAGCCAGTTCTCTTCCTAACTCACTCGTCACATGATGAGCGCTGCTGACATGTTGTGGCCTTTATTTTCCTTCCAATCGTTCAGAGGACCAGTACTTTCAGCGCTAGTCTCGTGATTCTCTGTGGAATCGTGTCGTTTTTGCACGGTGTCTCATAATGAGTCTGAGCCAAATGGCCCATTCTAGCATCTGCACTTTCAAAAACGCTGCCCCGAAGTTACCCATTCACTTCTCTTTAACTTGCAGGAGGGGCGCCCGTACAAGTTCGAACAGAGAACTCATGTCTGCATTGCATTGCAATGACCTCAGTGTGAGCACTGCAGTGGCATTGCTATCTTTAACCAGCATATCTTTAACCATGCTAACTTACCCGCCGGAGGGGCTCAGTGGTTAAGGCGCTCATCTAACGAGCTGAAGTACCCGGGTTCGAACCCGACCGCGGCGGCCGCGTCTCGATGGAGGCGGAACGCAAAAGGCGCCCGTGTGCTATGCGATGTCAGTGCACATTAAAGATCCCTAGGTGGTCGAAATTATTTCGGAGACCTCTCCTACGGCACCTCTTTCTTCCTTTCTTCTTTCCCTTCCTCCTTAATTCCTTCCCTTACGGCGTGGTTCGGGTGTTCATTGAGATATGTGAGACAGTTACTGAGCCTTTTCTCTCCTGAAAAACATTTTTCAAAGCCAATTTTACAACTTTTAGTTGCCTCACGGGATGAATGGCGACGTATCTCAGTATTAAACGTTAGTACAAAATTAATAGGTGCCTTAATAGGCATAAGAAGGAGCAGTAGTAACCAAATATTCTGTAGCAATGGAATAATCGAAGCTACATTACTGAAACTTGGCACTAATATTGCGCACAAGTAGCAGTTACCAAAAAGTGTGAAATTTGCAATAAGGTTAAAAGCAATTTATTTTATTATTTGTTTGTTTATTTTTATGATGGCGAAGATTCCTAAAACCGCAAAAGCAGCCAGTGGGACGATGCGTTCTGCTTAGCGTCAAGAACGTCAGTGGTTGAGGGAGGAGCATGTTCAGCAGTCAGAGGATCTGGCCAATACAAGTAAGTGGTATCTACCGTCTATGGACCGCTCTCAGTGAGCTGCGCCCTTCCTGTAATGCATTTCATGCTTGCACCTGATCTCGAAGACGACCTATTTTATTGTAAAATACGGAAGCCATGTGAGGGACTGGTTATGTCCTCATGTCGCTAATATGATCTTTGTCTGGTATCCTTCCCGAAAATCATCCTGTTGCTATGGTTCACTGAAACCTAATGTTTCTCTGATTCTATTAGCGGCTACCTAACACACATTTGTAGTAGATTTATACAGCTAATCGGACAAAACCTTTGAAGTCTTTAACGTCCCCTTTGTAAAGAACAGTAAGGTTTTAGCATGCTTCCATGTTTCCGGTACGTTTGCAATAATGACGCACGGCATATACAGAGTGGCAAGGTTGTCCACCATAATGGCTCTACCATTTCTCTCTTTTCATATCCCTAGAAGTACCTAGTATAACCTGATGCCCTGGCTGTTTTGTTTTCTAGCATACTGAAGCAATTTCTCAGCTGTTTAGGAATTGTGTAATTCCTTTTTGTATTTCACCCCACTTAAAATCGGAACCAATTTTGTTTATGATTTTACGGAACAGCGCTTGAACGAGGCACAAGAAACATTGAAAGAGACACATGTGACACAATGTTCCTTGTGTTTAGCCCTGCACTGTTTCCTAACCATGCAAAAGAACCAACTAGATCGCCAGCTCGGTCTCCATTTATGTGCTTTAGTAAAGTTGAATAAATTACGTTAATAAACCCCTAGGTGTAATGGGAAACCTATTATTCGTGCGGAGCGGTTTCCAAACATTCTGAATTAGAGCGTACACTAACTAGCAGCTTTTTTTTTTATATGTTCACTATTTAGATGGAACGCTTTGCACATACATAGTGGTTTTGCGGTAATTACTCCTTTTTTCCAGTTATGTTTGTCTGCCTCATATCGTTTTTACATGATGGTAAGACGCAGGACAGAAAAGGGAAATAAAAAATCAGCTAAAATTTCAGAAATATGAAAAGATTGAAAGAAATATAAAATTTTCAGTTTATTTCAATTTTTGGTTCACGTCCGTGAACTCGCACATATTTTGCCATGGAAAGTGAATTTAAGTGTACAAATTAAATATTTAGTACAAAACAAATTTCGTCTCTTTAAGTTTGCATGTCGGCGTCATGCGGAAAAGAAAAAAAATATCAATACTGTTCATTTGAAAAAGCCATCTACGTTGAAAACATTTTGGTGCCGAACCCGTTCGAACCAGTTCGAACCGGAACAGAATGTCGCTCCAAAGTCGCAATCGGAACTGAATTCTCGAAAGGCGAGGACAGGAACACGAACCGAACCTGAAAAATTAACTTTCAAAACCCTAAACGCGATCTCTCTGAAGAAATACAGTTTCTGCGCATCTAGACCTCAGTGTTTGAGGTTTAATGGTGCACTGTGTAATTCACGCACACACACAATGTTAGTTTCAATGTACCTATTTCATAGTGCATTCAAAAGCGCTGATGAAATCACGGTTTTAGCTAATAATGCTTTAAATAATCTTGAGGGAGCGCCAGTACCTAGAAAGTAAAAGTCAGAAAGCAAAAAAATATAAAGGGTGCTATCGGGTCGTACTGAAACTGAAGTAATATCTGCATTAGATGAACCCCGCTTTAATCCGCCCCCAAAAAGGAGCACCAGTGAAAATTCCAGTCCGCTGTGACCTGAACTTGTCGCTGTATCCCTGAGTATTTCAAACAGAATATGTATATCTGCTTTCGATGAGACCCTGCATCTATCTTAAAACCACTACTGCCGTCGTGCGACATCAGACAATTAGCATTTCCGTAAATAGTTTCAAGAAATTTACAGTAGAGGAAAAGCTTTCCATGAGTGCAATGCCTTGCTGTCTTTCCGTCTGATTTTAGGATTCAACCGGAAACCACCTGATGAAGTGACATTTAATGCTTCACGTTAGAAGCAAGGTTGCTAAGTCAGTTGCATCATCTCACTGACGTGTGGAGGGAACGGAAGATTTTCACGAATTCCAGCCTCAAAAAGGATGAAAAGAACCAATAATTTAAGCTCTGCAATTCAATGCACAGACCGACGTCAGCTGCTAACGGTACACTACGCAACAAAAATTGTAGCTAGCAGTTCCATCCAAAGGTCATTTTATGCGTGGTAAGTGACATCAATATTATGTACACTTACGTACAGCGCTCGACTTCGCGTTCAATTCGGCCTCACCTCCATTGCTTTCTTTTCCTTTTTCCTTTTTACGATCCGGCTCCGTTCCTTTCTGATAACATCGCTTTGCCTGCCGGATGCAAGCATGGCTTGGCTTTGCTCTGTCATTTTTTTCACTCTTCCCCCTTTGTGCCTGGCAGCCTTCCGAACTGGTATGGATGACCTTGCGTACGGCGCCAGAGACCTTTTTTTTTTTGTTTCGCAACTCTCCATTTTTCTGAAGACGTTGTGAGCGGAGAGAAGAATGGCTACTTGTTTAGCTGACAACAATAAGAAAAAGAAGTTCTCATTTATTCAACGAAGCATATTTTCTTCCTTTCTTCTTTCCTTCCTACCTTCTTTGTATGAATCAATATTCAGAGTAGTGTGTTGATCGTTCGATACCTTGCTTACTTTCCCACGATCGCATAGAACAGTTAAGACTCCCATAGAAAACCAGAGGGGCAATGCTTTTGACGATAGCAAAAACATTAATAGAAAAAAAATCAAGACTGCTGTCGGGTGTCCTCTGGGTATATTTATTGTTATAGTGGGAAAGTACTTTGTATGCAAAAAAAAACTTCTAAAAAGGTCTCCCGCTCAAAAATGCTGTTGTCCAGATTTCCTCAGTACGAGTCAAACTGTGTCCTAAGCTGCACGCTCACTTCCAGCCATAATGCACTAATCCTGAATATGTACACTGGTCTCCATTTAACGGAGTAAGGCCAGTGTTATCCACGAGTGCTATCTCCCGTCAACACAAGGCGCCGACGATTTGCCGATAACATCGAACGTAGTTAGGATGCTTCGCTGGAGTTTGATGCTACGGCGTGTTGTGCAAATGCAATACAGGCTACAGGCCACGCCACTTCAGCTCTACATGTCGAAACGCGAACTGATCCCGTGCATTGTGACACCTTAAAAATTGGTGCCTACTGTTATTTACTGTCGTCAGTGGACTTATGTATTTATAACTGCTGCATCTCGCCGCATGTGGCAATTCATGTGAACGACAATCTGTGATTTGCCGCCACTAAATTTCTCTAATTATATCTGTGTCCACAGGCAATGTAGTCGGCAGCCCTCGCGTTCTCCTCGCTGCTCGAAGAAGAAGAACAAGACGAACTTTGTTTTCCGCCGACGTCGGAGGCCCCATACTCCCCGCCCCTGGCACGTAGGCTCAAGGGGCGGGGGCCAGGGAACCCGCGACTAAAGACAGGCGAAGTTACAGTGAATCTTTGCGACTTCCGTCGCCAGGCGGATGACTTGTTGCTGTTCGGCGGGGGGACTCGCTTTGCAGCAAGTCCTCCCTGGCACCTCTACTTTTAATGTTCTTCCTGACGCCTGGGGAGTCGGGTCATTGCAAGAATATATGACCAAGAGTGCACCTTTCTCAGCACATTTTACATGTATAATCAGGTCTATCTTCTACTCGCGTGAGGACCAACAAAACTGTATTTGTCGAGGTGCGCCGGATGACGAAAACCTATGCTCGGTAGGCGTAAACGGCAGTTTGTGGCGTTTTTTTTTTCAGTGTACTTATCATCCTTTTTTATAAAAAGAGCAACTTGTTTTTTTCTTTTGGTGCGGGATGATGCTGGAAGGTTTAGTAAATGTTTTCCTGTGAGGTTCTGTAAGAAAGGTGTAATATTCTGAAGCTCCATTCACAATACAAAGTTCTCTAAGTATACCACCTGAATATTCACTTCAAATTCTTGTTCGCACAAATCGAGCGGCACGATTCAGTAGCTTTAGGGGCTCCACAGTTCGTTCGTGTGTATGTACGTGTGTGTGTGTGTGCGTGCGTGTGTGTGTGTGTGTGTGTGTGTGTGTGTGTGTGTGTGTGTGTGTGTGTGTGTGTGTGTGTGTGTGTGTGTGTGTGTGTGTGTGTGTGTGTGTGCGAGTGTATGTGTGCGCGTGCGTGTGTGTGTATGTGTGGTATGCGTGTGTGTGGGTGTGTGCTTGTGTGTGTGTGTGCGTGTGGGTGTGCGTGTGATGTGTCCGTGTAGTTTGTGTGTGTGGTGTGTGTGCGTGCGTGCGTGTGTGCGTGTGTGCGCGTGTGTGTGTGTGTGCGTGTGTGTGTGATGTGTCCGTGTGGTTTGTGTGTGGTGCATGTGTGTGTGTGCGTGTGTGTGCGTATGTGTGTGTGGTGTGTGTGTGTGTGTGGGCGTGTGTGTGTGTGTGTGATGTGTGTGTCTGTGGTGTGTGTGGGCGTGTGTGTGTGTGTGTGGTGTGTGTGTCTGTGGTGTTTGTGTGTGCGTGCGTGCGTGTGTGTGTGTGGGGGGTGTATGTGTGTGCGTGCGTGCGATCAGAGAAAGTATTCGCGACTTTTTGCCAAGCATCAAAAGGCATTCTTATATGCTGCTTAAGAAGGAAACTATAAACACTGTGACGCTGTTCTACAGTCATCTGCTGAGTGCACTGCCATGCGTTCCGCGCTGCTCAAAATATGCAGTCTGAAACCGCATAGCCTCAGAGTAAGAATCTTCAAAAAGGCATGACACCGCACAAAATTCAAGAGAAAGCCAAAGCCACCGTATCTATATATATCCTCGTCAGATCCGAGCAAAGTATGGATGCCCCCATGGTTGCGCATAAATCATATTGCCACCGTGATTCCAGCAGTTCTGCCTTTTTGAGTGTTTTTAAGCCCTCTGGTACGGGCCTCTGAGCCTAACAAAAGATATCGCCGCGGAAGTATTTAACAAACTCAGGGCTGCAGTACCACACTGACCACCGAAAACAAGAAAATCACTAACACAGCAAAACACTTCGGGGACACAGAGGTTAGTGCAGACACGTTGTTCTGTTACTGGTCAGGAGGAACAATTCCACTGTTTTACCTTTGACCGCTTTTGGTGGGAATTCTGTTCCGATACAATGCAAAGGAAAGCAATCATTAAAAGAGCTCGTTTTGGCCGAGTACTCCGCAACATTTTCAGGTGACGCGAACGCCTAGGACCGCTCACAAGATATAAAATGTCTTTGACAACCAGGCTGAGTAGGATCAAAGCACCAGTCTACGCACAGACTCGGCAATGTCTCCGTTTATTCCACACAAGTATGAGCAACAACATGCCAACATGTTGCTCGCTAATTCGTCGCGAGCGCGCAATTTCCTGCGTGGCGTGCGTTAATGCGAGCCGATTACCCCCGTAGCAATGACGCCGGCACACGACTCGGCGTGCGATCCAAATGACCTTTACGTCCGCGTTCGAGACCCGAACTGCGTTAGCGACAATTGCTCGCACAGCCGTCCGCGCGCACGCCCGTGCCATTTGCCTTTATTTCCTGCCCGTAGCCGACTGTTCGCGAGCGCGTGGCGCACAGCCTATTAGTGTCCGACAGCTTTCGCGACCACGCGCGACAGGATGCCAGGAAAGCGTCATAGAGAGAGAGGAAAAACACAAGCCCCGACTTTTGACGCACCCCTGTTCGTCACTGTTCAGTTCAAAAATAAATTAGGGATCTTTCCGCCAGTTTGTTTTCGGCGGCAAATTGAGCCAGGCGTCAAGAGTGACGAACATTAGGTCGAATAATTGCGAGTTCGTTTGGAAGCAATATATCTTCGTTTCAACTGCGATGGTCCATTGGGCCTGAATGACACTTTTATGCGGCTATACTACAGAGACTCAATAGCTTGACCACGAAGTCGTTGGCGGGTGATCAAGATAGCTTAGTGTTGGTTCATTGAATATATTACAGTCATACCACATAGGTTTTACATACGTTATAAGAACCCGTTGCCGTCACTGGCCCAGATTTGACACGGCATATGATATGACCTTTATTCTACCACATGTCAACATGTGCTGATACGACGCGCAATCATTCATTCAGAAAGCAAGACCCTGTGACTCTGACAGTATGAAAAGGTCTTCAAGAACTCAATTGCATCAAATAGATGTTCCTTTGAAAGGTGTAAAAAAGCATCAAGTCGATCAGCAACGTGATGTCGCAATTAAGACATCCGCAATAAATTAGCTGCTGTTACTATTCGAATCCGCTCATGCTTTCGAACAAAAAGCATTTCAATATTTGTTCTAGCATGTCAGTACAACTGCGGGCATACACCGTCGCTGCCAAAAACAGTCAATGCAATTGGCTTCTTGGCCATGTATCCTAATACTTATGACGTCCCTTAAGCTCTGAATCTGTATAAGGTAAAGAAACCACCTGTACTCACCTTTCAAGGTCTTATGATCGTTAAGGTTGCTGTAAATGCTTCCTTAGAGGGCTGAGAAGCAAACACTGTGCCTGCTTACGTTTGGCCTTTACCTTTGAATATCTATTCATGTTGTACGTGTCAATACGTCTGCACTGGGGCCGCTCAACATTTTTGAAGGTCTTATCACCGAAAAAATCTAACTTCATTGATCGCCAAGCTTGGATTACTACAGACGAATCTAAGAATGTGTTTGCTTTCTGCTCCTTGCGGTTGTAACTTGCCCTCATCACCAAACAGTGAGATGAAGGTAAGACCGAATGTACGCAAATGCGACGAGAAACTTCTTCGTGGGCGCACTTTGTCGCATCTCATTAACTACGGCCTGACAGTATTGGAAGTATGTCGAAAGCCCCTTTCGGTGCTTTCTTATAATTAGCAATGTAAATGAGAGCGCTTATGACCTCGTGCGCCTTGGTTGCCTCGGGGGACGTTTAATTTCCGCCCACGAAGGGCCGTCCCATTGGTTGAGCTTTGCCTAGCGACTGAACCTCCAGTATTTAAATCTAAGGCTGCGCGTTGGAGAAACGTGGAGCTGTGTTAACTTTGCCCATCAACCCACGGTAAACAAGCAATGATCAAAGGAGACTTGCTTAAAGCCTCAAATGCGCAGAGAGGCGAATCTTGTTAGCGCCAGTGTTTCTGCAAAAGCCGCTCTAAGGCACCAGGAAGACAAATTTAAATTCACAGCGTACTACATCCAGCCTGACAAGAAGACATTGCGATCATTTGAACGAACAACATAAATTAAGAGCAACAAAAGAAATTTTCACAGCAAAACACCCGCCTGCATTGGGCGAAAGGAATTTTGTCTTCAGTTCCAACTAAACTGGTTCGCTTGAATGTAAGCTATGGCAAATGCCGGGCGAATGTTCGAAGAACCTGACAGTAAGCGCCCTTTCCTCTTTGGTAGACCCGGTTTTCTGGTTGCTTATTTACAACACGTGTCTAGTGGAATGCTTAGACTTTCAATTTGCAGGTTGTCCACGTGTAGACTAACTTAAGATAATATTCGCTGCAACAGGGTGCTTCGAGCCGAGGAACTACAGAGAGGCTCCATTTCCTCTTCATGCCGCCGTTTTCGGTTCGCTTATCCTTGCTTTTCATTTGTTTCTACGCATTCCCAGAGTATTCTCCTTTATCTCCCCCCCCCCCCTCCTCCTTGCTCAAAACTTTCTTGACTATTAGTTAAAGGGACATTGAGGACGCATAGAAGTTAGGTTTTATCGATTGTGCACCGCGTTCTAGTCACAAAGAGACCACTGTTGCTGAAAACGGTGTCTATATAAGCTAAAAAAAGATCAAAAAGAATACCAAATATGGGTGTCACAATCACAAACCAAATAATGAATGAAATGCGCACGTCTATGACCGTTTCTGGAAGCGATTCCAGAGGTTACGCAACCCCGGCATTCACTTCGGTGTAAACCTGTCCTTTTTTATAGAGAGACTAATAGTTTAGAAAACTGGCGGAGAGATTTTAAAATCTGATTTTTTTTATGAATGTGTTTCCGGCTGACCAAGAAACGTCAACATAGCCGGAAAGAGCCACGAAATCAATTTTCATCGTAAACAACTAAGGAAGTTTTGCTTTAAAGTGAAGTCTACGAACGGGTGCGCAGCCTCAGCAAGGCGCGCATGCTCAAAGCTCATATCTGGGGTAGGCGCTAGGCACTTCCCCTCTCCACCATGTCAATACCGGATGATATCATAACATGGTAAGTTAACGCCTTCGGGTGCTGCTTGTTATCGTTGCGAAAGCAACACTGCGCGATTCGCCGAGCCATTTCGCGGAGCTGACCGAAGGCCATACTGCGCATGCGCGAGGAGCAGTGACGCACACGATGCACAGCTGGCGCGCCGCCGCCGTCGCTGCGCGGGTGATTCAGAGGTGCCGCTGCCGCGCTCGCCAGTTGCGCATGCGCAGTAGCGGCGCATAGCTAGCGTGCCGGAGCCGCCGCCGCTGCCGCGCGCTCTCCATCGCCTCTCTCTCTCCTCGTTGCTCTCGCTATCCTCCAGGTTTAACCAGAGCTAAACCACTTCCAATTTTTTCGATTCAAAGGAAACAGTTTCCCGCCTAAATATTATATCCAGGCAACAAGAGAGCCAGTTTATGTCCTGTCCAAAGCAAAGCGCCAACAGTTTACACTTCTCATGCATTTACAAAATTTCTAAGTAAGTAGCAGTGATGTTCAGATTGAGATCTAGTCATAAAGCTGTTGGTCCGAACGCGGATGTCAACGGCTTCCAAGGACGTCACTAACTCGAAGAATTTGTGAGAACGATGACTGATATGTTTCACAGTTAATTTTTTACAAGATATTAAAAGTAAAAACAGCGTTGAAGTACGCCGCAGCACACCGACAGTGGCCGAGCACGGGCCACTTAAGGTAGCAAGCTGTTATAAGTGTGCCAGCTGCGCACGACTGCCCGAAAACGTGCAGAGCCCACGAGCAGCCACAGGACTTTATAAACGTGAAACTGCGCACAGTGGCCGCTCCTCTCAAGCTCAAACACACAACTCGCCGGACCTCAGACCCTCACCGCGCAACCGCCCACGTATGTATATGCCAGTCCTGCAAGGTATTGCTTTTAGCTGCCGGCATTCGAGACTGGTCTGGCTCTGCGGGCAGGTCACCTTCCTCGCGCAGTGTTTATGTCTACCAGAACGGAGATATCGCGCAGCTCGCCAAACGGCAGAAGCGTGCGAAAAGCAGAGGCGATGTATTCCCAGGACTCTGTCCCTAGAGCCATACATGGCTGTTGTGCATGTTTGTGATAGCTGAACGCCGGGGCCCGGTTGGCAGGGCATCCTCCTGGCGTCGCAGAGCCGACACCAAAACTGCGCCACAATGACTGATAATCTTAACACCGATATGCCGATGTTATTAAAAATAAACACCCTAATGATCCAAGAATCACTCTCCGCTTCGTAGATGCCCAGGACGCTAGGAATTCAGAGAAAAAAAATATTGTTACTGGCTGAAATATACGCCTTCGTGAAAATGGCAGAGGACGGATATCAAGCTTCCTGTTTTGTCAGAATATTATTTACAGCGTACGCTAATTGGCATAGAAAAATACTAACAGCCGTCTTACGACATGGAAGACCCTAAATTCACCCGACGCAGTGAAACCACGGCAGGGGTGTAGCACACTATCGAAAACAACTGCGTGTTCGCTTTGTACATAATTGCGTACACGGTACCGTAAGTGGTTAAAACCATGCTGAAGCTTGTAGCGGACCGATTTCTGATTTTCATTCATTCTACATGCATTCAAGTTCTATTTGTAGTTTGAATTACTGTTGCGTGTGCCATAACCAAGACACTCGCTGCTATCAGTAAATAAGTAGCCATCAGAGTATGTGATGCTTAGGCATCATCGGTCGGCATGTACGTACCTGTGCCTTCGCCACCACTGTGTACATACCCTGTACAGCGTACACGTACACCTCTGTGTACGTACATGGTACAGGGTACAGCGATAGCTGTATAGGGTACTTTCTCGGGTGTCTAAATATTCTCGCCTTTGTCGTCTGCCTTGTAGCATGTGTTCACCGCAAGCTAAAGTCGTGTGGCCGAGGAGTCTTGGGAATCGACGCGCTCTCGAGGTCTTGAGATATAGCTCTCCTTGTCCGTTCTTCGCCCGCAGAAATGGGGCAAAAGAAAGCATCTGATTTTTTTTTCCTGCAATTAAAATGGACGTTTTCTTTCCATAAGATTCTCGTAATTCCCCGGAAGTCCGCGAATGAGGTAAAGTCACGCCATCTTTTCATATCCACCTCACTGCGCATGAATGGGTGCTAGTTAGCAGCCTGCAATCCACAATTACGAGCACGGTTTCGCTACGCAGAAGTGCTAGTGTCTGAAGTAGCTGGTAATATTTGCAGCCAGTAGTTAAAATAATTATGCATAGTTGTTTGTACTTCTTTTGAAACGAGAAGTAGCTTTAGTACTCTGTTCAGAAGCGGTTCTAACCGCTTAAGCATGTTAATAATAAAAACATAATGCTCACACTGTCCCTCCGTCCTCAACCTCAAATATTGCACTAACCTTTTCGAGCCCTATAAAAGCAACAAGAGCAAGCCGATGCAAGAAAGCTTCTCGGAAAAGCGCATTTATCCAGAAGGTGCCATACCGTTAACTTTCTCCAGAGTACTACGAAACCATGCTCCAAACATTATCCGTGACGTCGGGCCGCCGGATAGCAGCTGGCTAAGTTCCAGCAGATGGTATTGAGAAACTACCGCGAACAGTCAACGATTCCGCATCATGTTAGCAAGAAGGAAGCAGGAATTGTCGGGAAAGGAAAACTGATTCACCGCCGTGGAAGAATCAAGCTTCCGTTTGCTCAGCAGTACAAGCGCACCGAGCTACTTAGGGCTGTCAACACGCTTCGTAAAGAAGGGAACAAAAAAACCATAGGCAGAAAGACATGTTAGGGAGGAAACTAATCAAAACCGGAGCCGCTGAGTGAAAAACGGCCGTCTTACTTGTGCCAGAAAAACGTGGCGTCTCCAGAGCAGCGCAACGACTGACAACTGTAGCCCACTGAAACATTTCGCGGAGAATTGAGCCAAGCTCCCTGCTACGTAGTTGAAAGGGCATTTCTCATCCGACTCGCATGTTGAATGTCAAAGTTTTGATGATGGAAAAGATTAAGAGAGCAGGACACGTATTTTTAAATCTTGTTTAGTACTTCTACCTTTCATAGACTACACATCAACCTTTTATGCACGGCGTAGCAATGGGCTAGGATTAGCGGATTAGTTTAAGCCGTGTTTCAGAACGCAAACCAACACATCAGTCGACGGCATTCTCACACTGCACCTCCACCGAAATGAGGACGCTGCGGCCGAAATTGAATCCAAGAACTGTGCCAATCTACTCACATACGCCATCAGAACCAGTTTTGTGTTGCTCTTTCGGGAACAGCAGACAAAAACTGTGTCATTTGTTCCTACGGCATTAGAATCCCGAGAGAGCATAATTCACTATTAGGAGCGCTACTCCGAAACACAGCATTATGTACACAGCAAGCAGGCTGCGTTTAAAGCACTTTAGCTTTTTCGCTTATCTGATTCCAGCATAATAAAAACGCAGAGCACCGATAATTCCAGCTTTTAGGATAGCTGCATAATGGCTGTAGAGGGACGGGATTAGATTAGTGCTCCGACACCACATTGGACAAACCTCGTGCGTTGTGCTTGTCTGAAGAGAGAGCAGATATGCACAAATGGCTTCATGGAACCGTTTGTTTAGTGATCCGCCGAAGCTTTCTTTGCAGCTGTCACAGTGCGCATTATGGCAGCTGCCATGATGGGCATACTGTGGCACTATAGCGTCACAGTGCTAACAGGCCATGGCGGGCGCATTTAAATCCCGGTCATGGCGGGCGCATTTAAATAGAGGCGAAATGCCGATACGCGCCTCCTGTCCACATTTTGGGACCAGTTACAGGACTCCTAGTGACCAAAATTACGATCTCACAGCTTTCTACGACAAAGAGCGCCATAGCCTAGAATTTTCCTTTGCTAACCAAATGCTAATCAATGCAATACAAGCCATATACGTGACGCTCTACAGCTCCCTCTCCTTATGCCATTACGTAAACATGCAAGGAGGCATTGTGGGTTCGCGCTCTCCCAAGAAAAATCAAGACGATGTTGTTTGTTTGTTTTTTTCATACCTAACAATTCTGGACAAAAGCATTATTGAGCGGGAAACCGTTTCTGAACCCAATTTTTTTTTATATAATGGAAGATTTCACTATAACAGTCAATATATCCGCAGATCACCTGACGCCTTGTATTTTTTTGTTTCTATTAAAATTTTTGCCAGCGTTCCCCATTGGTTTTCTATGGTTGTCTTGAACTGTTTGGTGCGAACTTTAAAAGAACAATTTTGCTACGTCTCAGAAGAATAAACCATTACCTTCAAGATTTCCATACCAGTATCTTACAATATTGCAGTTTCCAAATTTTTTTCCCAGAATGTTGGGCATGACTTTAACAATCGCTTGCGCTGATAAGAAGCCCTATCTCACTGTACTCTAGGTCCGTGCCACAATTGTTCATGGAAGTGGACAGGGAACACAAAAGCCTAAATCTACACGACTCCAAGCATGTCTCGTGCGTGTACGGTTGCCACCGACAGCCAACGGGTCTTCGGTTTCTAGTTCCCTATATATCTTCCTTTTTTCTGTAGCTGTTCTCTGTTGTGTCTAATTGTAAATGAGCTGCTTTCATTACCACGCAGCTCCACCAATAGCAAGAGATTTGGCTTTTCCAAATACTTTCTTCTTAAAGCGAATTACGAAGAATTCGTCTCCCTGATGAGTCTAAAAGAATGGCGACCTCGATTCTATGAAGTTCAAAAGAAAAAAGAATTTCGGAGCAAGCTCATTAACGAGCTAGCGGTGGATTGCGCGTAATCACGAGAGCTGCTTAGAAAGAGAAAGACAGAGAGCGAGACAAAAAAAAAGGAGAAAAGATGATTTCCTGAAGGAACAAAGAGCACTGCAGCGTCCTGCGTCTGGTGGTATTCCTTCTTTCGTTTCGCTTCATTTTTGCTGTGGCCTCGCTGTAAAGAACTGGCCTCGGAACCGCAATGGGCCGGGTTTCCCCGATTCGCAGCAGGCGTGAGAGAGGAGGAATATCCGCTTTCCTCTCGGAGTTCGGCAGCAGCGGGCACCAGAGCTCGCGCAGGTGGCAGAGTTAAAAGTACGACGCCTCTGCTGTGCCGCGAATGCTGGCTATGCAAGACGGAATAAGCTGCTTTGACGTCGCTTGTGTGTTCTCTCTGCTTTCCGAGAAATATAACCGCTCGCAAGAGAGGCGGAGAGCTGCAGGGTCTCGGAATCGGTGGAAATTTTACAGCGCTCCCTGGGCTGGGCTGCAGTGCAAATAATTGCCAACGCGGCAACTTTCTCGCCGCTCGGTGTGTGCGTAAGCCCCCACGACCGGCCCGCGGGAAACGAAGTTCCTGCTTTCTTTTATTCTTTGTTTTATTTTTGCCCGTCGTGCTGACGTTGTTACTACACTCGCGCAATCATTTCTTTCGCACTTAGCAACTGAAATTGCAAAGTTTACTCGCGTTTTATTTCTGTGGCTTCTTTCCCAAATTTTTTGTTTATTTTAACTCGTAGAAAAGCAAAAAAGCCATAATTCATCTTTCGTTGCTACGTTACCTCGCGTGGCTTTGAGCAGACAGGAATCACTAGTTAGCTTGAAATGCGGCTCTGTTGTTATTCGTTTTACTTTTTAATTCACTACTTTCCGTTGCATGGGTTGTTCTTGTCTGTGCTGAGCATTTTCCGCATCTTACAAGCACCGTATGGTATGCAATAAAGTGCGGCGGCCGTTTTCTTGCCTGTTCCTTTTGGTTTTCGCTTTTTAATCCCTTTCTGGTCGCCCTTCGTCCTCCCATTTGCGAAGGTAATTCACTTCGAACATCTCCCTTGAGTTGTTTGTTTTTAATTTCCGAGATTGCAAGAGCGAATTGCGTCCTTGAACTTATGTAGCCGTGTGCCGGCGAATATTGCTTTTGAGGTCAAAAAATTTTTTTAAAAAGACGTAGTAAACATAGCATGTTTCTGCTCCCAAGGTCTTGAAAGGCTCAACAGCCATTCTAATATATTTTAGGAGCTATGGCGCAGGAGCATCTTCGCACGCGACCATCTTTCTTGCAACAAGTGGTGGTGTTCCCGCACGCTGAATGAATACAGCGTGCACGGAGTGTTCTCCTTCTTTCTTCATTTTTTCTTTCACTTTCTCTCTTGCTTTCTTCCTCTGCCTTCTTTTTCCTTTCTTTTCTTCGCCCTCTTTCTTTCCTTCTTTCTCTTTTTCTCGTTCTTTCTTTCCCTTCCTTCCTTCCTTCCTTCCTTCCTTCCTTCCTTCCTTCCTTTCTTTCTTGTCAGCTTCGATGTCAATTCAAGGAACATCGTTCTCCTACCGTCTGAACATTACAGGACTTCAGCGTACTGTGTTGAGCATGCAACCATTCTTCACGCAACGCCCTACTTGACCGTTCACACAAATTTAAAAAAGAAATGAAAGATGCGTACTGCAACTCATGAAAGCAATGCGTTTCGCCAGAAAACGTGGCGAAATTTTTCTGCGAGCTTGCACTCTGAGCAGCTCTCGATGTTCAGGATAAATTCCTTTCGCTTCATGCATGAATAAAAAGCAAATAATCGACTGTTTTGTATTTGAGCCCACTTTGCTACCTTTTTTTTATTTTAGCCTTTGAATATGCGAAAAAAAGTATCCGCCCCATCATTTAGGCTGCAACGAGGCTTATGGGCTTGGAGAGTGGAAAAACAAAACAAATAACGGGTAATTCCAGCACTCAGTGCGTTTTCAGAAAGCATCCCAAGAATGTATTTCAAGGAAGCGATTGAGAAGGTGGTGATCACCAAGAAGTAAAAAATAAAAGTTAACAAGCCCTCGCGAGTACCGAGCACGTAAAAGCATGTTTCGACGGCAAAGCGCGTAATCTTCCCGAGGCCCTCCTAATAACTGAGGCGTATAAATAAACGAGATGCTTACACTTTATGCCCTTGGAAGCTTTTCCTTATTACCGACGTCACAACACGGCTTGGAGAAAAGTGAAAAAAAAAAACCGCACCCATGCAAGTTCTGTAAAGCCACCCTTAATGACGCACCCATTTCTCTTATTTTGTTCTCATCTCTTTTGCAGTGCTCGTTAATCTCGGCCCCATGTTAATAGCGGGAGACGCGGACCATACGGCACAGTGCCTTAATGTTCCAACCCTCGGTGATCTAACAGCAGCAGCCGGCAAAGGAAATGACCCAAATTGTATAGTAGATACCGCTCTGTAAGCCTCTGTGCATAGATGAGAGGTTAGCTTGTGTTTAGAGATTACCGGGAAACAAAATTGTCTTGAGGTTTCCGGCATGTTTATCGTCTTTCTGTAGGAAACGCAATTGCGGCCAGAGAGGTCAGTACGAAACACTAAAGAATAAATGCGCATTTAAGCTCAACTTTGCATGAAAAGTTTCCAGTGTGTTCCAAGTAAAACGATCCAAGGCATCGCAGTTAACTCAAACTAACCGCGGAAATGTAATTCTTCACCCGCTCGAGTCAGGGCAAGCGCTTTTTAATTTGCGCTGAAAAAATGAGTCACCTGTACATAATGATTTATCTTTTGAACGCCTGCATGTATGCCCGAAATGTTTAGCAATTGAGGTGTATAGTGTCAATTGGACCCATAAATGGCGTAATTTAACAAATTTACAATCAGATGTGCTTGCCAAGCTTGGGACAAAATGCTAAAAGTATTGAATATCCTCGGTAGGAATGCGTTCTTCTTACATCCTGCGTCCGGCAGCGTCCCCTTTCATGTGGCTAGAGTGGCCAGCTCGAATTTGAGCAGCTACAGTCGTCATAAGCGCACTCAAGTGGCCGCCGAATCATTCTAGAGCGTCGCGCGTATACTTCTAAGTGCAGAACAGACTACCTTAATAATGAGGGAGTAATTACTCATTGCCAGGCACCCAAGCGCTGCCATACAGCTTATAAAGAAAAGCTATACAGCTTCTACAGATACTTCGTAGTTGAAGAAAAATTATTTCTGGTCTGGGGTTCGAACCCAGTCAGTCATCAGCGTAGCCAGAAGACATGCTTCCAGTGCGAAATGTTTCTTTAGAAACACGCATGTCTCGAGGAGGAGAATCAAAGCCCCTCTAATACACGTTAAAATAAAAACATAGCAGAATAAAGAAAGGAAAGCACACTCAAATCTAAGTTTTAACAATTGCAAAAAGGCGTGCATGTGCACCAGAAGTGTCGATATTCCGACTTCGTGGTTTTTCATTATTATACAAGAAGTCTTTTTTCAAGATAACTTTGCGCTAGCTCTGCTTGTTCAGTCCTGAATGACGCGTCCGCTTTTTTGTCTTATTTTTGTGGTCTTCTATCCTTGCGTTACTTGTCTCAAAACGGCCCTGCCAATCGCGGCTGAAGTCCGTCTCACGCTCCGCACTTGGTGAAGGGTTAGGTTTTTCAATTAAAGGTAGGATTGAGGCTCAGAAGACAAATAAAAGGACAGAGATTTGACTGCATAAATACGTAACACTCATACGTGTCGTTGAAGGCCAAGTCCTGGGATTTCTTTCGGCAGTGTTACAGCCAAGGCGGCCGATTGAATCCAGCATGGGAGGCTGCCCGCGGTAAGGTTTTTTCCGCGCTGCAACGCCGCAGAGTCAGCAACCGGCAGCTTTCTCGACAATGGGCGAGAAAATGACCGGAAGAACCCAGACTGCACGCGCCGAGAGATTGCTCGCTCAGATGGCCATATGGCTTGTGTAAGAATGACGCAGGCTTAGGTCATCCCGGATCAGTTCAGGTATTGTTACAAGTTACAACAATGACGACGACATCGTGGCTGACACTCGCAGTATGAAATCCTACCACGAAGTGAGAGAAGTAATCGACCTTGATGCAGGCCGGAGCACGAGTAACCCCATCATACCGCTCCTTCCGCGAATTTTGGCTCCCTTCCAGCTATGACAGCGGCCGCGTCGCACGAGCGAAGACGGGTGAAAGGTTATTGAGAGGGATCATAACATCAAAAATGAAGTGAAGCTATTCATCAAGTAGGTGATGACATAGGGGCGGAACGAGGCAAGGCGAGTCTTAAGCCGAGCCAGGTATTTGCGAGACGAATTCCTTGAAGGTGAAGCCAGCCACTTGGAATAGTTTAATCCCCATATACCTTTCTGATTTGCTACATATACGGCGTTCTTAACTCGTGCGCTTTTTTGCTACCTATTCTGACCCTTCTGGTACATAAGCACGATACATGGCTTTTATATGACAAGATCCAATGCCTTGACCGAGTAGGGGCAGTAGCGCATCATGCCCCACAGGTCACTTTATGCGTTTCTAGCTGCTCTAAAGACCTGAACAGAATGTAAAATTCTTGGCAATGCTCGAGGTTCCGCAGCAGTAGCCTGCATCAACACTCCGTAGCTAGCGGCTTCCTTCCGGACACCAGACACCAGTACCGCTGCAGTGACCGCCATCACCCTCACCAAGTGACGCCAATTCCCAGATCTCACATATCTTCACCGACTCACTGGCCGCCGGCACTGCTAATGCAAGCGGTCGCGTCCCATTACAAGCTCTCCGCATCCTGAGGCGTACTCTCCAACAAGACCATGTCACTGCCTGTGCCCCCAGCCACTAGGAACCGGCTGGAAACATCAGGGGTGATACCTCTATAGCTCGCGATCATACTCACCGAGTGGGGCTTCCTCACCCTGAGCTCTATACCCTATCCATCTGCTACGCCACGCACCTATAGAAACCTTGTGTCTCAACAGGGACCTATACCAACCACATCACAAAGACTTTATCCTGGAAGACTCCTACTTCCTCAGACGAGTGGGGACATTCATATACTTTAATCTATACCGCCTCCATCTCCTTCACCCAACACTACGCGTAGGTGCACGCCCTTGGTGTAGCGACACCCCTACTTCCACCCATATCACATGGAGATGTCCATTCAAACCAATTGACCACCATAAGTCACCTGATGCGACCTTGGTGCAATGGGAGAGGATACTGGCAGCGTCTCCCTGGAAGACCAGGAGGCTTTGCTCACCATACCCAAGAAGACAGTAGAAGCAAATGGGTCGGGTCCTTGACTAAGGACCCCCACCACAAACATCTCCAGCCACCACTTCTGCAAAGCACTATTCATTCATTCATTCATTCAATACAAACCCAATTAGCTGCACAACTATCCACCTCAGTTGTACGTTTCGTCCGGTCCACACACTTGCGCTGCGCCTTATGCATTTAGTAGTTGCGGAATGTCGGGTCTTTTTGGCAAGCATGTAATGTTAGAATGATGTGTCACTCTGTCGTACGCTTACGTAGTAATTAGTAGTGGTTCGTTTATATGTTGTGGTAGGTTTATGTTTATGCACGCCTGTAAGCAAACATATAAAAATTTATACCAGTGTGTACCTGCGGGCGCGCGTGTGTAAATGTGTTTAAGTGCAATACTCAAACACTTTCTTTCAGTTTCTTTCAGTTTTAACATCGCCACATTAATGACTTTCCCTTCATTTTTGTTCTTCGGCTCAGCTTATATTGGACACCCCGTATATTATGGTGACACCGTGTGTTCTCTCGGCGCTGATTTCTGCAGCATTCTTCTTCTAACACGCACACGACGTTTCTTCCTACCACACTTCACATTTATCTTCTCATTGCTCCAATTTATCAGGCCCTTCCTCGAGCACCGACTAGCTGTGCAGGGAAGCTGCCCTCATAGCTGTAAATTAGCCTGGCTCTGCGCGTCATTCTTTTCCTTCCACTCTCTCCTTACGTGCTTGCTTCTGTCACTCACATAGTACACCTCGAAGCACTTCTTTCTTTTTCTTGTTTTTCTTCCTCTTACGTCCGGCCATTACACGTGGGCCAGGCCCCTCGTGGCGTGTCTCCGAGACATAAACTCTGGGGCGCGTCATTAGACAGGACGCCCGCCCTTCCCATCTCAACGACGAGCACGACACTCGTCGTTATGTTTGAGAGCGTGCGCGCCTCCGTCGATGCCTGACGCGCGCCCATCTGCGCGTCCGCTTGCTCTGGCGGGCATCGCGCCGAGGAAACTATAGACCGCGCATTGCGCAATCGGAAACCCGTAAACGGGCATGCGCCCAGCGCGACGCGCATAAGCCGTGAAGGAGCTGTGGGGTTGCGTTAGCGGTACGAGTGTACGCAGAAATGGGTCAGGGGAGGGTTTCGGGATTTTCTTCCACGAAATATACTTTCGGAAAACGGCTCTCGTACGCGTGCGCATATTAGCACGCGTACGTAGTTCCACGCGTCGGAGTTCGTTCTCAAATGCCCCACAGAAAACGCGCTCGTAAGGTTGCCCGTTGAATCGCTATTCTTTCCGAATGGCTTCGTCGTTTCGAGCTCTTTCTTTGTGACGGACATTAGAGATTTTTTTTAAAAAAAGAAAGCAGAGGAAGGCACTCCTATTCCATCCTTGATTCAAAAATAGGCTTAAACAATTTCATGTTTCTGTTCTAACTTTTTGTAGGTATGTGTGTCAAGTAGTGACCGCAGGTGGAATTAATTAGAGAGATATCTTGGAGAGTAAGGATTGGATGCAGTGCATTCGGCAGGTGCTCTGAGATGATGAATAGCAGCCTACCAACACCCTTCAGGGAGAACGTATGTGATAGATGTATCTTGGCAAGACTCACGTGTGGGGTAGAAGCTTGATGGCTGACGAAATGCTTAGAATGAAATGGCGGACAACGCTGCTAGAGGTGAGAAGGTAGTTCATAGACTTAATGCTTAGAGAGAAGAAGAAAGAAGTCTTGGGTTGTGAAAACGTATGAGCTAACGAAATCTTAGTTGAAATCAAGAAGAATAAACGGGCCAGGGCAGGGCATGTCACCCTGCTAAAATTAACCGATCCCTTAAGCAACGCAGTGGATTCCAAGAGAAGGCAAGCGTAGCAGGGGGCGGCAGAGTGTCAGCAGAAATAGGGTCGCCACATCTGGGGTTGAAATAGATTTATTGGAGATCCCTGGGATGGCCATATGTCCCACGGTGGACCTAGCTGAAACGATGAGGAGGATGGCGATGGTGTAGAAAATGTGCCACGAGCCATTTACTGATCACATCTATTCACAAGGGCCACTACATAAAAGAATGCAGAGGTGCGGACCGAAGTAAATGGAGCACGCTATTGCCATCCAATTTTATTCATGCATTCCTTTGTTGAAATTTCCAGCTGCGGTGAGCACATGCTCGTAGTGGACGCTGGAGCGTTGTGTCATGGACAAACAATATATCTTTGTTTCCGATAGAAAACGGCTAATTGCGCTTAGAACGGAATAGCACGCTCCGTTTACTTGTGTACGCACCTGTACGTTAACCTACTGAGCGGCTGCACGCAACGAGTAGCCCGTTTTTCGCACGTCGCCTCGACAGCTCATCATCTGTGGCGGTCTACAGATGGGCGCAGTATCGTGCGATGCATCGCCGTCCACCACTTCAGCCGCATATCTATGTAGACGAGTCACAAAGATGCTTGTGTACTCAGATAACGGCGCAGGGATCGCTGCAGAGTAAAGCACGACAGGAAGTGAAACGGAGAAGCCATGATTTAACTGATCTCGCTGGGAAAAAGGTCAATCGTGGTTCCCTGTCGACCAAGATGTCGTTATTTGTCACGTTGTACCTGCAAATGTTGTACATACTTTCAGTCAAATCAATCTCATCAATTCAATCACTGACATGTATTGCTTGAACGTAGATTGGTCGCGCTACTGCATAACTTGTACTCTGCACGTATTTTGAAAACCAAAATGCTGTGATGCTACACGTTTTGTTTTAGATAGTTAGCAACATTTTTATATCTACGCACATACACCATGCGGAACATCAATTCGAGGTAAAATGTTTTCAAAGTACTTAAATGAAACGCCCAGTCTCACACTGATCCACAGTTGTCGTCGTCTTGGCATATGTGGCGGCTGCAGTTATCCGCACGTGAATTCCGACCAGATGTTTCTAGTTGAAGGCTTTAATTTCCATTGATTTTAAAGGCAGCCGTAGTGCCGACTCCGCCATAGTACAGGGACTAGTTGAATGTTTTCGCGTTACTTAAGTGTGTACGCGCAAAACAGGTCATCGTCTTATTTTCATCCACACCCAACAGCAAAGGACCTCTTCTCAGTACTGCTCTCTGCTGCAGTCTTGTGATGGCTTCTGCGTGATTCATTAAGAGGTCGCTGTTAAGAATGGAGGCCTCCACCCTGTAAGGAATTTGCAGTGAGTTGTCAGTAGACGCGCTAAATCAAAGAGGCTCCAGGGTGAACTCTTCTTCCCGAGCGTCGCCACGGCGGCAGCATCATTAACGGAAGTCTCCCTTTCGTCCGGGAGAGAAATGGTTCGCCGACCAGCAGCCTTGGCGATGCGGACGCTGCGTTGCGTGGCCACTCAGGGCTAATTACGTCGTTGGGGGAGAAGCCTTTTTCCCCGGACGGAACGACGGCGGCGAAAGGAAGGAAGGCGTCAATACTTTCCCATGATGGACGGACTTGCCTGGAAACGACTCCTTCCTCTTCCCTTAAGTGTCTGACAATGGTGGCCGCCCGCTTCCGTTTCTACGAAGCGCCGCGGTTTGAGTTGGTGGCCTTGCTGGGCGCGGTGCTTCCAGTTAATCCTGGTCAGCGAACGATGCATCCAGGGCCGGCTATTCATGGTGCTGCATTTCCGCCGCCACCGGTGTTGCTCGATGGCTACAGGATTGATATCGCCATCGTAAGTGCGAGCCTTCGCCACTGGAACCGCTGCGAAAGGACAGCGGTGCCGCCGTCTACGGTGGACGGCTCCCCGAGTCATCAAGAGTGACCACTTGATTGGACACTGATGAAGTGCAAAGTTCCTCCAGCTAGAGACAAGGGGACGACCAACCGCATTTAAGCAGCCAGGGGGCATGTGTATAAAAACCTTCTGCTTTCTACTTGTGTCTCGCGTACTCCTGTAAACTATCTAAAATAAATTCCTTCTAAACTACTCTCCTCGAAGCCGTTCTTCCTCATCACATCACAGCAGCAGCCTTTCCAGACGGGATCTCTGGACCTCCAACTGGCTGAGGCGACGCGAAGCAAGAGCCCACATCTAACATCGTCTTTGAGAATGAATAACGCGGAAGATATTAGATTTATTCCCGTCTAGAAACACGTGGTTTTTCCTGGTGTCGGCAGCTTTCCTTGTACTGCATGCGGAAGATATTCTCTGGTTCGTACTGATTCGAGAAGTAATTTTATACACCAACATTGTTGTGACGCATGAGGCTGTCTTTTTCGGATTTCATTTAGTTTCTTCCTTGTACCATCAGCTTTCTATAAGAAGGGAGCAGTGCGCTTTATAACTGAGTGTCATGAAAAACCGTACTGCTGACTTCCATCATCTAGCTGACCTTCCGCGTCACTTTTTGAGGGCTTCGAGTTCGTACCTTCGAGGCTATCATGCAGCTAGCTTCCAACATACGCCGAAACTCGCCCGCAGTCGCGCCTGAGGAAGAAGCCTAAATCTTGCGCAGCAAAGAATAGTTGACTTGAGTTCCAGTTATGCGCGTAATCCTTGCTCGCTTCCACTGCGCCTAGCCGTCTAGCGCCTTTTTCGACAGTAAAGGCACATTTTCAGGGGCAACGGCAACGTGTTCCTGATAAACCTTTGGCTCCACATCTGAACGACTGGGTGATAATTTAGTGCAATCCTAATGTCGAAGATTCAGGGTACTTGTACTCAATGTGTAGAAATTAAACAAAGCTTGCAATGAAATCCCGCTTTTTGAGCACAAGCTTTCGGCAAGAATCCTGCATGAAATAGCTGGGATACTCCTTTTTTGCAAGATCCCAGTCAAAAAGTTGTCTGTTTTCCGCAGGAGTTTCAGTGCGCACAGGCGCTTCGCCGCAGCAAGTTTTCTGCTTGCAGAAGCTCGTTCATTGGACATCTCATTAAAACACTGACGCACATGTTGCAACAATATTGACCGGCAGTTCCTAAAAAAATTAGAAGATAAGAGTGGCAGATTACGCAATGGGCACATCATTACAAGGCGTAGTCTGAATAGGGCATTTCACATCGAACACCGAAGGGGCAGCGAACGAAGATGTTATGAAGTCAAGTTTGCGCCGCTCGCTCAAAAACTGGACTTTTCTAATTACCTTCAATGTTATTCCACCTGGCCGTCTTCGAAAGTTTAGGGTACATATTTTTAAATGCAGGAACACTCCAGGCGAGCGGGTGGCTCGTTTTGGAGAGCGTTTTGGAGAGCAAAAACACGGCAACGGCAGCCGCGCGTTTACATTTGCCTGCGATGCCTGCCTTGCAACTGCAGCTAATGGTAACAAGCTGTCTACTGGAATATAGCTACATAAAAAAAAAATGAGTGAGAGTTCAGCGGTAACTGGCCTTAGATACAAATATTCGTTGGCGTTAATTTGATAGTTTTCGATGGCGCAGTGGTGCTTGTCTGCGCAATGCACCCGGCTGTTACTTCGCTCCCGTCGCACGACGCCGCTTCTTTCACATTGTGTACATGGCCTGCTTCAAAAAGCTTCGTTCCTTTCCTGATGTTCGCTCCTCGAAAGAATATTTCAGCCTCATGAATGAATAGGTCGAAATCCCGCCCCTACGAACAGCGGCAGCCGCTAGCAG
The DNA here is from genome assembly GCF_055824585.1 of Amblyomma mixtum. Lineage (NCBI taxonomy): Eukaryota > Metazoa > Arthropoda > Arachnida > Ixodida > Ixodidae > Amblyomma > Amblyomma mixtum. The sequence goes on from NC_143012.1 coordinate 265,292,330, forward strand.
ACGCCATCCCTTCGCAGTCGCGGGGCGAGCCTTCCTGACAGGGACGAAGAACTGGCCGCGCGGGGGAGCTGAACGCAGCCTCGACGATGGCGGTGCCTGGCGGGTGCAGGGTGCCTATACCTCATCCGGGCAGTATTAGTTACACGATATATGGTTTTTATCGCAGCATGCAGACCCTCCTGGTAGCGACACCTCCTTCCACACGATTTGCGTACTCTCGTATACCGACTGCTTATTTTGGCGGAAACAAGCCCTTGCCTGGTATGAAAAATACAACCTAACTCTCAGTCCCTATAAGTATATCTACAGTTAAAAACCGAAGTTAGTCTGAATCCTAGAATTCAGAAGCAAGTATTAAGTTTCAGCACGCTAGGTATTTGCTTCATTCTTAAATTTTACGATTAAGTGTCTACAGGTTTTATATGAGAGCTGCAGCAGAATCTTGGCTTTTTAAGCTTTAAATATTTTTTTTATTTACAGATAATACTCAAGTAACTTCAAGAAGCGATCCTTGCCATGGTGTTCCTAACAATCAAACTTAAGTTTGTGGCAGTGACTTCAATTCTTTCAGTTTCGAAGTTGATACCACTAGAGGCAATAAAGTTTCTAGGCCCGCATAGCATGACCATTAGAATCTTCACTGTATGCTTCCCAATTCATCTACACCAAGACTAAATCAATGACACAAAGTACCTCAACTATTAAATAACATTTTATTATTCTATTCTTTTTGTTTCTATTGCAATTTAAAACGCAACAAGGAAGCAGGCGCCATCAACCAAGCGCAGCTGAATGGGTGGCCTTACAGTAGCGAAAAGATGAAATGACGGGAGGATGAACACGGTACTTGGCGCCTTAAATCAGGCGTACGGCAAGCGTTTGACAATATTGGCGTTAATTTCTAAGTTCAGTGTCAAGTATTAGCTCAGCGGATCAAATAAAGGTCACACTCGGGCCGACACAAGGTACACGAGCTTGATCTAAATGCAACAGAGAGCTCGCAATCAGCCAAGGCAGGAAGGCACTCGCGATACAGTCACGATTACTTCTTCTCACGCCTTTCCTTCGCCCAGTGGTGTCCAATTGTTGCGCCCTCGTGAGAGCACCTCTGGTGCTGTCCTTCCGTGAGCAAGGGTGTTACCACGGTACCATCACCGCCGGCACTGACCCGCGAGAGCGGCAGGGGCCACGCTTTGTATGCGCATCCTGTACAACTGGGGCCGTCTTTTTCCGCCTTGGGCACGAGCGCGACGTGATCTCGGCCAGATTCACCATGTCACACAGAAAGGCCTCTCTGTTGCCCTCCTGCATATTTTTTTATCGTTCTCTCAAGAGGCTGAAGAAGGAAGACTGATAAAAAATTTTTCACGACACGTATACGTGGCCTCTTTTGTAGACCACTGCGAATGGTCGTTGTGAAGGAAACGAAATAGGCGGGAAATTGTTCGGAAACAAATAATTGATTCTGGGACAACACGCAGTTTCTGGTTAAGACATTCAATCTCCAAACCATGGGACAACGATACTGGTAGGCAAACTTTAGTGAAGTATTGCGCTCGCAGTGCTCAAGGGCTGCTCCCGCATTTTGTTCATAGATTTAAACGTTCTACCTGTCTCGGCCCTTTATTTTTACATTGGTATCCTATTCTTTAAGATTCTTCATCATCAGCTCCCGCTAAGCATATTTTTTCCCGGCACGATTATAAGCAACATCGTCGAACGTTTTGCGCTGCGTAATACCTTTTTACTACCTATGGTCAGAACGAACTGCGGGAAACAATGCCTTCATTTTCATTCCTATAATTTTGGAATTATTTGAACTTAGACATCAAACAAACTAATGCGCTTTCTTTGTTCAAGGTCAAATTAAAGCTTTCCTTCTTATTGTGTGATTTGTTTTTGTTATTGATACTATGTATCACGGCATCTGTGAGTGTTTTATTGTACATTCTCCTGCATTATATTGTTTGTATTTAAATATTTCGGTAACTCATATTACGCTCTGGATCTATGTATTTATTCTCTGCGTCGCTAATCAATGTGTTGTGTATTTTCTATTTTGTTGATTACTTAAATTTATTTTCATGGGAGGTCCTGCCCGCGGTCTTGTACCATGGGACCTCTCGCTTTATACGCTTGTAACTTTGTTTGAATTCGTTAATAAACTTTCAACTTCAACTTCAACTTAGTGCAGATGTGAAACAGAGTGAAGACAAATTTATTAAGTCAGTACAAGAATACAACGTGCTTAAATGCCTCTTTAAAATCTCAATACGAGAGGACTAACCCTCCTGTGGGCCGGAGAATACTACTAGACAGCATCATCGCAAAGCAGCTCTTAACGCTGCCTGCTGTTATTATAAATGAATGCTTTGTTTTATTGCGACAGTGGGCCTGCTGACATAAAGTATTATTTACAAATATAGATACAAATTCTGCTTATTGCGTTATGCGGCGGGCTGAACCACCTTTACTGGGGGAAATTTGCGCAGTTTTAATTCGAGAATGCGGCTGCAGCTGAACAATGTTTTATTTACTGTCAGAAATGCCTGCAAAGGCCAGAAATGGACAAGAAACATTATTACGCGTCGCAAGTGCGAGCAGGCGTGAGTCCGAAATTAAGGGGACTGAAAATGGGTCCTCGATGCCTTAATACAAAAAAAAACAACATTGTACTGATCAATCACCTTTGAAATACCAGCAAATTGTTCTCGTTCACTGTAAACTTCGCGTCCTTATTGGCACCATGAACGTAGTGTTCTATGACAGCAACTAGATCCTGACATCGAGACTCAGATGTCAGAAAACCTTCACAGTTGTCGTTCGCTACACGCACCGGCTAACGCAGTGATGTTTAATTCGGGAAATTTTCTCTTTTTCAGGAGGTATGATGAGTAAAGTCTGGAAAAAAAGGAAATTTTTACAAAGTTTCAGGGGGCATAAAAAGCTAATTCGTCTCACATTTTCTGAATTAGCGGAGTTTTAAAGCTGCTGCGAGGGGAAAATGTCTGAACTGGGGATTTTAGAATCTGTTGGAGGAAATATTTTGTTACCGCCATGAAACATTACTGGGCCCACACGTTGTACTCTCAGTCATCAGACAAGAGCGATGTTCGGAATCGCATAATGAGACGCCACGCTACCACAATTGAAGGAACTCGGCAGCAAGCGCTGTGATTGCGGCAGAAATCACTTAGCTGCTGCAAAAGTTGTCCAACTTCTCTTATTTTGTGTACGCACCCGTTAGCGTCGCAGACATCGCGTTGGCACTTCAGTGACACACCAAGCATACCATTCGCGGCGAAGACTGAGAAAAAATTGGCAATGGTTTAGCTCTGGTTTAACCTGGAGGATTGCGAACGCAACGACGAGAGAGCGAGAGAGAGAGGCGATGGAGAGCGCACGGGAGCGGCGACGGCCCCGGCACTCTAGCTATGTGCCGCCACTGCGCATGCGCAACTGGCGAGCGCGGCTGCGACACCTCTGAGTCACCCGCGCAGCGACGGCGGCGGCGCGCCAGCTGTGCGCCGTGTGACGTCACTGCTCCTCGCGCATGCGCAGTATGGCCTTTCATCAGCGCCGCGAAATGGCTCGGCGACTCGCGTAGTGTTGCTTTCGCAACAAAAAAGATTCTGCAGAGGCACCTAATGCTGCTTACGTGTCGGAATGCGAAAGCGCGTCGTGGACGCAAGACGTGGACGTTGGATTGAGGCTTGCGAACTGAGTTTATTTCAGGCGCTGAGTCTTTTTTTTTTTCGAAGTATGACACCCCCCACACGGACACGCGCACGTGTAGGACACCACCCGAAACACTGCACGACGAACGGTTGCATCACAGTTTTGATACGAAAGTCGGTGAAGGCATACAATTAAAGGCGCATATGTCGTCAGTTCGAATCCCTGCCGCAAGCTAGCCTCTTGACTAGCGCATTCAAGATATTTTTTTTATTTTTTATTTATGGCATACTGCAGGCCGTGAGGCCCAAGCAGGAGTGGATACAGAACAGAACACAAATTGAGGAATAATACCAAAGTGCAAACAGAAAACGAGCAGCGCGAAATGACATGGAAAAGAAAAAGAAACTAACAAAACAAACTAAAAACAAACTAACAATGGTTACTTATCAAATCAAGAGACCGTACACACGAAGCTGGTAAGCTGTTCCAGTCACTGATGGTTTGCGGAAAGAAAGAGTGCTGAAATAAGTTAGTCTTTGCAAAGTACGGGGTCAGAGAGAGGGGGTGGGAGTGTCGGGTTTGTCTGGTGTTCTGTAGATTAAGATACGGCGAAGAATTAATTCCAAGTTTATGGTTAAATAACAAAAATAAGAATTTCAACCGAAGAAACTTGCGCCGGGACTGAAGGGTTGGTATGGAATTCGAATGCATTAATGCAGAGACAGAAGCAGTTCTATTGTATTGCGAAAACATGAATCGCACAGCTTTCCTTTGGATCCGCTCAAGTGCTTTTATGTTAGTGAGAGTATACGGGTCCCATACAATGCACGCATATTCCAATTTAGTCCTTATAAAGGTTTCATATGCTAGTCTCTTAACTTGAAGTGGTGAATCTTTTAGTTTATGGCGCAACAAGCAAAGTTTTCGTAAGGCAGACGAGCAAGTGTTAGAAATGTGAGTGTTCCAGCTTAAGTTGTTTGTTAATGTAACACCAAGATATTTATATTCAGTTACTTCGGTAATTTCTCCTGAACCCAGAAAAAAGGAGCGTTTAAATGGATTAAGTTTTCTTGTAACACGTAGTAGGACAGTCTTTTCGAAGTTAAGTTTCATGCCCCATCGATTGCACCATGCGTGGATACTATTAAGGGGCGTGTTTAGTATTGCCTGATCGTCAGCTGATCGGATCTCATTGAAAATAATACAGTCATCAGCGTACATGCGAATCTGTACAGGTTCATCAACCACATCTACAATATCGTTACAATATATCAAAAACAACAGCGGCCCAAGCACACTGCCCTGAGGGACACCAGATGTGACCGGAAGAGCGCAAGAATCATCTCCATTAATAGTTACGTACTGTTTGCGTTGTATTAAGTACCTCGATACCCAAGCAATAATAAAATCTGGCAGCCCTATCAGTTCAAGTTTCTCAATTAATTTATTATGGGGTACTAGGTCGAAAGCCTTGCTGAAATCTAAGAAAATTAAGTCTACCTGGCCAGCCCTATCCACGACGGAAGCAAGGAAGTGAAATATGGTGACTAACTGAGTAGTTGTAGAAAACCCTTTCCTGAAGCCGTGCTGGTGTTGCGACAGAATGTTATTTTCTTGAAGAAATTTTGAAATGAGGTTAGACACAATGTGCTCCATGAACTTACAAGAAGAACATAATATAGATATGGGGCGGTAGTTAGATAAAGAAAGCGGGTCACCCTTCTTTAGGACGGGCACCACACGTGCAGTCTTCCAATCGTCAGGTATGGACGCAGAACTAATGGAAGCTTGAAATATAACTACGAGGAACTTGCTGAGTGTTTCAGCGTAACGGCGAAGGAACGCGCCAGGTATACCATCAGGTCCAGGTGAAGATTTAACTTTCAGTCGGAGCACCATGTTAAGTACTCCCTCATGCGAAATCAAATCAGTGACATTCGAAAAATGAGACTGGAATGTTGAAAATGAAGGTTCAGCGGGCATGGAGAACACGCTGTGAAAATATTGGTTAAAATGTTGTGCAATAATCTTGGGGTTAGTGACTACTGCACCGCTATGAGATATTTGTTGCACATGCCTTTTGCTTTCCTTCATAAAGTTCCAGAAGCCTTGAGGATCCTCAGAAATGAAGTTCGGGAGAGTAGTGTTAAAATAAAAAGACTTTGCACGCATAATGGCGTCGGAAAGAGCTGCGCGAGCTTCGCTGAAAGCATGAGATGCTGTTCTTTTCTTACGTAAGCGTTTGGCCTTCCGTTTTAAATGTATTATATGCCTGTTCATCCAAGGCGTATGTTTCGCCGTTTTCTTTATTTTGTTAGGAACAAAATTACTCAAACAAAAGTGGCATAAATTCTTAAATTTGTTCCAAAAAACAGCAGCATCATCATCAGAGAAGTCAGCAAACTGAGAATCTAAGTAATCTAAAATGGCATCATCGTCAGCTCGCTCAATATCTTTCACTGTTTTAACAACTGCATCATTTTTTGCAGATTTGGGAGCAAGTGCTAGGCAAACAGATACCATTTTATGATCAGATAAGCCGGAATCCACAGACACCTCATAATCATCAAAAGCGCGGTGAAGAAAAACTAAATCAAGAATGGAACTAGACGAATTGCCTACACGTGTAGGCTTACTGACAATTTGAACAAGATTATTCTCAAACATGATATCAAACATAGTATTGGAATCAACTGCAGAGTCGGCACTGGAAAGCAAACGGTCCCAGTCAATGCATGGAAAGTTGAAGTCCCCAACAACTATCATCTTATATTTGCTGTAATGCGCCATATGATCCCTTAGTTTCATTAGAAGATCAGGTGTCGACTCTGGTGGTCTATATATTGCATACAGTAAGAGGATATGCCCAAATAGCTTAATCTTTAAGCATAAAAATTCAACGTCATCTAGGTCAGGAAGGCGAACGGATTCTATATCTGATTTTGTTACTACAGCAACTCCACCACCCCTGGTGGGCCTGTCTTTACGATAAATTTTGAATGCTGGAGGAACAAGATCGTCGTTGCTGATTGCACTGTGCAACCAAGTTTCAGTAATGACGGTGATGTGTGGGCTATAGGACAAAAGAACTCCTTCGAGCTGGCTAGTCTTGTTTACGATACTCCGGGCATTTATGTTAAGAAGCCTAACATGCTTATCCTGAATGGGTCATGGGGAAGGTGCTTGGGGCGGTTTTGAAATTAACTGCCGTTCTTGTTTTGTATCGTCCCAGATAAACACATCACCGTCAATGTGCAACTTGTCATGAACAAGAAACACTTTCCGGCCCTGCAATTTCTCGGATTTTGCACTCTGCCACAACATCTTCCGTCTTTTTAAAGTAGGCTGCGAGTAGTCGTTTTGGATAGAAATATTAGACCCTTTAAGTTTGGTGCAATTTTTGAAGAGGGATGCTTTTTCGTTGAAATCCTGGAAAAAAACGATAACTGGTCTTGCTGACGTCCCCTTTCCTAGCCTGTGAATCCGACGAATTGACACACATGTTGCGCCAAGTTTTTCCTCAAAGGTTTCTGCGATGACTTTGCGCTTAAGATCGGATTCAGTTTCGTTCTCTTCTTCGGTTATACCATAAACGATAAGGTTAGAGCGCCTGCTTCTGTCTTCTAGATCTGTGAGCTTACGAGCCTGATTGCCCACAGAAGCTTGGTATGTACGGAGCGCGTTTTCAAGATCCTCCTCTAATATGCAACAAGAAACCGCATGACACCACCCGGAACACTGGTTTGGTTTGGTTTGGTTTATGGGGTTTAACGTCCCAAAGCGACTGAGGCTATGAGAGACGCCGTAGTGAAGGGCTCCGGAAATATCGACCACCTGGGGTTCTTTAACGTGCACTGACATCGCACAGTACACGGGCCTTTAGAATTTCTCCTCCAAAGAAATTCCAGCCGCCGCGGCCGGGATCGAACCCGCGTCTTTCGGGTTAGCAGCCGAGCACCATAACCGCTGAGCCACCGCGGCGGCCCACCCGGAACACCGTACGACGAACGGTTGTGTCACAATTTCGATGCGAAGATCGGAAAACTGGCACCACATGGAGGTCGGCCACTGGCGAGTATATATACAAGAGTGACACGCATACTATAGTCTTAAGTGGCATTGCTCGGCTTGTTGCGTGTGTCACACGGCCGCTGGATGACGTCCACTGTTTTTCTTGCCATCGCGAGATTTTCTGTACTGCCTGCGGGTACACACACACCGCTTGCTTTTCTCGTAATGGGATTAATAACGCTTTCGCATTGAATAAAAAAATCTGTTGTGAGCATAGGACGAGCAGCTCTCCAAACTAAGTCGAACTTAAATGGGAAGGTAGGATGCAATGTATGCAACAGTTTTTTCTGCCGACACAGAAGCTTGACTTGCTGCAGACGACACTATACCTTAATTTCGCTACGCGAAGGAGTTGAGTAGCGTGCCCAAGTGCAATGTAACCGGAATACGCTTCGCCACAAAAACGTGAATGGTAAATCAAGGAGTGCTTTGCTACTTTCCTCTAAGGATCATCATCGCACCTAGCGACGCATACCCTTTTTAGTAAACCCATACACTGTTCTGCTTCGCGGCCTTGGAAGGTAATGAAGACACCTGCCACACTAAACCTAGCATTAGTTAAATAGTTTCATGGTTTCTCGCCACGCACAGACTCAATATTGCTCGGTACTCGCGAGAACTGCATCTCTGTCGCCTTCTTGTTCGACGTAAATAAGCAGCATTCATAAACATTGTATCATTCACCTTTTTCATTTATGACATTGCCCGCGACAGCTGTGTGCGCGTCTGTCAGCATTCATTCTTTACAAACCTGCTACCTTAAAGACCCATGGTAACACAAAAATGTTACTAATATTCTGCAAGCAACATCGATCGACCCGCTATCTGCCAGCCAACCTTTGCTTTACATAATGAACAGTGCACACGAAAGACAACATCACCTCTTAGAAATTGAGTTTGCAAAGGGGACTCTTCAAGAAAGCAACAGTCCTCACTAAGCATATCTCAATGCAAATAACCTGAATAATATCTATCGGTTCACTGCCCAAACGGTACAGCTTAGCACGATGTTTCGTGTCTAATAATCCATTCTAAATGTTCAATTTAGATCCCATTCAGGCAACCTTCGGAAAAATTCTGAAATCGCACTGAAACCACTGCGCAGTGGCATTCAAGAATTGATCCCAATCAAAAGTATCCGCCGCACCCAAAAATCTCAGCTGCGGTCTCCAGCCCAGCAACACAACAAACCCTTAGCCAGCGCTTCGAGCATCAACCTGAATCAATTCAAAGCCGTATACTCCCGCATCGAGCCCTGCCTGCTCGCTAGCCGTAGCCTCTCGACCGTTCCTAGGACCCATTGTGTGACCGACCGCGACGTGACTGCGGGCAGATGCACCATCGCGAATTGCGAGTGAACAGAAGATTAAGCGCCTTCGCTTCCCAGGAAAAACAAAACAGAAAAAATGAAAAAGGAACGGTGCAGTAGCGAAGGCACGTATATCAACCGTGGGGCACCCTTCCTCAAAGCCTGTGAATCGCAGCCGCAGAAGCCTTGCGAAAGGACTCCGCAGACATCGCCGCTGGGTCACAAACTTGGCACAACGGCAATTTTTCAGACTGCTTTAAGGGAAGCTTGAACTGTGGGAGCCAAGTGAGTGAGGAAGGGGGTTCCACCGAAGATAACGCGCGGTCAGTCGCTCTGATGGAAGGAATGCAACCATGTGCCAACGGCCATAGCCCACGCTCCAAGACATGATTTACCCCCTCCCTCTCTCCTTTAGCTTTTGCCGTGACTCAAGGTCACGCCGCATAGTGTCTCAGTGGAGAGAAAGAGATTGGATCGCGCAACGTCGGTCAGCGTAATGAGCTCGCTACGCCAGGAACAATGGTGCGCAATCACGTTGCGAGGGTGCGCCGCACATTGCCATTCTTTTTTGCCGGGATAAGCACCTATACTGCGCGAAATTGTGTTGCGACATGAGCACATAACACATAATAATCTTTTGTTGCTCTCCTATTTCTTCGCGACCAACAGGGTTCAATGAGCCTTCAGCTAAGATTTCAGACTTGTAGGCGCAGTTCACACGTGCCTCCGGCGCCGCGATCCTCACAAGCCGGGTAGCCTAAACTGACGTTTATATGGCACAATACCGGGCTTCGGCAAAGTAGGTACCGTATTGACTTGCGTATAGGTGGACCTTCTCTTGTCATTTTTGCTGTTTCAAAATGGTTTTGCAACTCGGGGGCCGACCAGTATGCGAATCAGAGCTACGCTGAGGCGCGAGCCCTGCTAAAGAAAAGAATGCAGAGAACGATGCCGACAACGCCAGGAAAGTCCTGCGTTCTGGCTGCCCCCACCTTTCACAAACTGTACGGTAGCTACTACCAACGTTGCCTCGCAAAGTATTATCGGATGAAGCAGATAGGAAGAGCACGGTGCCCCATCGCATCATTCACGACCCCATATAGCACACTTGAAGACCTCGTCATAAAGGTGAGACTTATCCCAATAGCATAGCCTGACGGCGAGTCACGTCTCCAGAACGTCGGCGACCATCCTTGACAGGCTTTAAGCGAGCTGTCGTCTTACCGTGGAGGAGCCGAGAAAATCAGCGACAGTGCGATCATTTCGATGTTGACGAAAAGTGCGTCAGATACTGGAAAGCTGAGCTTTTCCTCGTGCTGTAACAATGACAAGTTTTCCTAGCAACCATTAAAGATTATCACCGCTAACGCATGACATCGGTGACGTCGTGAACGTTGAATTGCCGTATTTAATGTAAAGAAATGGCGGCGTTTACATCTCTCGTCGTCTCTCTCGCGCTGATCGGACCGTCTTCGCGCTAGACGCAATGCGCCGTGTAGGGTGTTGAGTTTCTCATGGCTCCGCCGCAGCTCCGATACGTGGTGGGCTTTGCCGGCCACTTTAATGGTGGCTGAGAGCTTCCGTTGGTCTACCAAAAACGACATTACTTTTTTTTTTTGGTTCCCGAAATTATACCGAGTCGAAAAAAAAAACGGCAGAACAGTGTCAACAATGCAAAAAAATGTTCTGCAGTTTTAACGCAAGCAGAGATTTGTCTGTTCATTTGCAGTATTTTTCTGTAGTATGGTGGGTAATTCTGTAGCAGTTTTCCGCAGTAATTAATAACACAAAATTATCTTGTTACTACAAATATTTCTCTTGTTAATACAAGTTTTTGGTCAAAAGATTACAGAAAATGTGTTGTGACGACAGAAAATATTACGTTGTGTCTTTCAACTAGAGAAGGCTGGCTTTTATGACGTATCCCGCTTGTTTCCAGAGTTCCATGACATCCTGCAATGCAGCTGGTGAGGCTTTCACCATGCTGTCGTGTTCTGACGCAAAGACGCTGTCGGGTGTCAAGCTTTCCCAAGCCATTGCGTCCCATAATATCTATGGAGTTCATCCTGATTGCAAAACTCGCTGGTAAAGCCTGATTCGCAATTCTTGCGCCATTGTTTGGGAACGCCAGCGCCATAAGTCGGCCTGGTTCCTCCATTATACGGCATGATCTTCCCACTTATAACATAATTTAGTTGCAAGCTTTGGCGACCTTTCGACCCCTTTACTGAACAAATGTCCTCCATTGTCTACACTCCTTCTGCTTCCAGGTCAGTCTCGCATCTTAGGTATCAAAACTAAGGACACTTTCACGCATTCTACGTGCCGCTGAACTTGTGCAGTCAGACACTGCATGCCAAAATGGTTTGGTTTGGTTTATAGGGGTTTAAGATCCCAAAGCGACTCAGGCTACGAGGGACGCCGTAGTGAAGGGCTCCGCAAATTTCGACCACCAGGGGTTCTTTAACGTGCACTGATATCGCACAGTACACGGGCCTCCAGAACTTCGCCTCCATAGAAATTCCGCCGGCGCGGCCGGGATCAAACCCGCGTCTTTCGGGTCAGCGGTCGAGCGCCATAACCACTGAGCCACCGCGGGGGCACAAGCATGCGAAAATAATTGGATCTTTATTTTTTCAGCTTGCTTAGTGTAAAAAGTTCTTTAAGGTACTGAAGCACCATTCGTCGCCACTTTGGCCCGTCGTGAAGAATTCCACAGAAACACAAATCATATATTAGGATCCTAAAAAGGGTTTCTTACGACAAACGTTGAGCTGAGAAACACATATGCTTGCACTGGTAACACGATGAAAGTATCAAGACCATACCTCGTTCAACAACGAACGGGCGAATGTAGACGCGCCGCGCTCAAGAAGAGAAGCCGCAGTTGCCTCGCGAGCCCACTATTCGTGTCCGTCCGACAAGTACAGCCGCCGTGGCAGTTAAAGTTGTCACTTGTTCAAGATGCACTACGGAACCCTTACTTTAAATGCGTGCTTGCACGGTATGCGGAAAAGTTAGGCATTCAACAGCCACAAGAAATTTTTGATGCGTTTCAATACATGCGGCTGAAGTCGACGAGAAAGTGAGGTTTGCACAGTAAAGACGTTAAACGAGCTATGTGTTTTGTATTGATTTGCCTCAGAGTTGCGCTTGGCTCTTCTTTTTTTTACTCACACTGCGAACGCACCGACCACAAAGACTAGACATTTTCTGTATGCCACTGACCATGGTTTTGTCACATTCTAAAGGAGGCAACCTATTATGGTTTTTGGTAAAAAACCACGGGACCACCATAGAGATAGGCCAGGCAGATGTCTTCTTGATACGTGCAAGGCGAAGAAGGGAGAGGAAAGTCTCAGGGTGCTTGCAGATGGCAAACAAATGTTGATGGTAGTATAAACAAATGGTTTCTTGATACACACAAAGTTGGCATTCTGAGGCTTTTCCCTCCCTTGTTCACTTTGTTTGTAATGGGACCACCGGTTTGGTACGGCACTTAAAGTTTAACTTTGAAAAGCTGAACTTTGGCTATGAGAGACAGCCCAGAGGGAGGCTCTGAATTAATTTTCACCATCTGGTGTTTTTTTAACACAACTTGTCATCACATAATGCGTTTATTTTATTTTTTTTTTCATTTCACCTCCATTGAAACGTGGCCACCGTGGCCGGAATTCAGTCCCGAGAACTGCTGCTCAACAGCTAGTGGTCATCTTTCGATCTTTTAGTCGCTGTTCTATTTTCTGACCCCGCAACAACCTCTGTTATGCGGTTATCAGTATTTAAAATAAATAAATGAAAAATAAACTCGCTTTACCCGCAACGACACACTCTTGGTACACATTCCGCTCGACAGTGTGCAGCCGTGTTCAGAAATGCAAAATCATGCACAGGGCAGCGTCTGAATTCGCGCAGCCGTCTCCTGAGCGAGTGCTTTGCGCAAAGGAAGAAGCCCTCTCGCGGTATACGTGGTTCTCACGGTATAAGCTCGGCACTGCCGGCGCTATTCTACGTAGCCCCACAGGTCGCTTCCAAGAAACGGTGGCGCGACGCAGTCTCGAGACGCGACGGCGCGTGTGGAGGAAATGACGAGACCTGCGATGGAAGCGAAAAAAATAAAAAAAATTAGCGCAGCCAGCGTGTGTCGTTTTATTAAACTCCCTTGTAACGGAAAAAAATCCGCTGCTTACCACGTAAGCCCCTTTCCTCAGACCTATTGGGGATGGTAATAATTTGCCTTCCAAAACAACGGCGTCGGTAATGAGACAGGCTATAGTGAAAGGCTTAAAACTGACCACCTGGGACTATATTTTCTTAATTTTTTGTTTGCGTTTCATTTGCCATTTTATTACTGGCATTTGCCGCCGGTAGCGTTATGGCTGATAGCCGGCAAGCGATGTCCTTCGCCTTATTCGTTATTAAAGCCATGCCTGTCCAGTTGCATAGAGGCAAAATAAAGGAAAAGAAAAAGAGAAAGCTAGCAAAATACGACCCCTGAAATTCTCTAAAGCGCACAGAAATCTGAGCAGACAGAGTTTTATACTTGCTGGATTAACTTAGTTCCTCCCGTTTCGCGTTGTGGTCAATGACATCATCGCCTTCCCGTCCACATGCCTCATTGGGTGCCAAAAAGGTAGACGACTGTGTGCATATGTGCTACCGCTATAAAAAATGCACGTCGCGTCACAGCTTGATACATTTCAGAAACAGCTATTTTTTCACGCACTCGCGTCCTGTAAACTTTGGATCGCGATAGCACAAAACTGTCGGCTCGGGGGCCCGGCCACTCTACCCTAAAATCCATCCTCTGGCAAAAGCCAACTTTGGCAACCGATTTCGAACAGGAGGCTTTAACCTGAACCATGATGCAGAGGAACTTCCCCTCAGCCAGGAATGCAGCCAGTAACCCATAGGCTACTGCGGCTACGGGTTTCGTTCTGTGCCAGTTCAGCGACAGTGGCAGTCGTGTGTGACGTCATCACTGTGTTAATGACATCGCGAATTGGCTATAGTGCTGATCACTCGTCCTACCATGAGGCTGAGCGTCAGAAATATTTTTTCCATTTCTACTAAACTGAAATTCCACCGCAGCGACCAATACCGAAGCAATCAAGGTGTGTTCGGTATAGCACGGCTCCGCAACCACTCATCCATCGCCGTGGGCGCTTGTCCTGACGTGTCACGGTGGCTCAGTGGCTAAGGCGCTCCGCTGCTGAGATCAAGGTTGCGGGATTGAATTCAGGTAAAGACAGCCGCATTCCGATTGAAGCAAAGGCTATAAGCATGTACGTACCATTTGATACTAGTGGACGTTAAAGACCTTCAGGAGGTTCACATTAATATCTAGCCTTCCTCTAACGCACCTCTTGCTCTCAACCATTCCTTCGCTCCCACTTTTATCGCTTCCCTCAAGGCACTATACGGATGTCCGCCGAGGTTGCGACGACTACTGCTCCTAATCTTGCCTGTTAAAATGTGTTCATTTGCATTTTGTTGGTTGTCTCGGCGAGAACGACATTGATGTGTCGCTTGGAGCACTGTTAACTAGAGGGTTAGCAGCCTTTAACTATACCAAAGTGGTGCACTAAGTGAAGTAAATTTGATAGCTTGCATTTTTAAAGTTTTTCTTTACTAGTGAGAGCACTTGCATTATCCACGGTTAAGCACAGGCGTAGAAGAAAACTGGCGCTCTTTATTGAAAAAATGAACAGAATAATCAAGTTAGTTTCACGTTGCACTTAAAAGCGCAGCCAACCCTGATTACACAGCAGTAAACCTATTAGCATGCTTTCACAGCCTTAACTTATGCAAACAGCAAAAAAAGGCTAAATTTGGCCAGAAGTTTTTGCTTGAGAACATTACCTGACGTAGAAAAGCAGGCGCTGCCGCTCACTAAGCCGCTCCTATAAATATATGTAAAAGATAGAAAACAATGTAACTAACACCGCTAGTTTGTGCACGCCAAAACATCAGCCACATTCCCTTTCAGGACATTCAGGTAACTGAAAAAAA
The DNA here is from genome assembly GCF_055824585.1 of Amblyomma mixtum. Taxonomy (NCBI): domain Eukaryota; kingdom Metazoa; phylum Arthropoda; class Arachnida; order Ixodida; family Ixodidae; genus Amblyomma; species Amblyomma mixtum. Next base: position 265,307,400 of record NC_143012.1, read on the forward strand.
AAAGAGAGGCAGAATATTTCTTCAGCCTCGGTATATTCATCCGCGCCCTGTAAAAACTAAATGTCCTCAACCCCACGTGTCCTTTCATAACGAAGAGAGACGAGCTTAATATCCTGTCAGAGACACGCGCTTTCTAAAAGCGCACCAACGTTGAAACACGCGGCGCGATTTTGTCACGTGCGTCCGCAATTTCGTCAACTCATGCGCTGTATACCAACCGCCGACTGCCGCACCACCCCCGAAATGCGTCGGCGAGCGAAAATAGCTCGTTATATGCAGTGCGCACGTGCATCCCAGCAGAACGACCGAAGAGCCGACCGCAAGCATGCGTCGTCAATTTTCGTTTGTACTGGGAGCCTCATAAAGCTGGTGTTTGGTCTCTATACGTCAGCGTGCTTGCCTTTTTCTTTCTTTCTTTCTTTCTTTCTCTTTCTTTCTTTCTTTCTTTCTTTCTTTCTTTCTCTTTCTTTCTTTCTTTCTTTCTTTCTTTCTTTCTTTCTTTCTTTCTTCCTTTCTTTCTTTCTCTCTTTCTTTCTTTCTTTCTTTCTTTCTTTCTTTCTTTATTCGGTCTTCGGGGTGTAGAAGTAGGCATGAGGCTATGCGTAACTCTTCGCCACTGTGTTTCTGTTTTTTCTTCTTTTTTTTAATTCTGTCGGAAAAGGTCCAATCTCCTAAAATAGCTGTTTGGAGGCACAGGAGTTGGTTGTTGTGCGTTTGCTTCCAAATCAGTACGCGAGCTTTCACGGGCCACGGGCGTCAGTTATGCAAACTACGTCGTCAACACGGCTTTGCTGAGACAGAAAATGCATCAAGTGACTCGCCATATGGCCTCTCCGACGCTAGAAGCGTTTTGAGAATAACAATCTCAGTGGCACCTTGTTGTAGCTGGTTTTGACAAATAATAACATTTGCCGCTTATGAAAAGATACAATAATTTGTCTCTGATCTCTCTCTTCTCTTTCGACGCCTTTATCACTTTTCCGTAAGCATAAGGTAGCCAGGTGACATTAAATCTGGTTAATCTACCGCCGTTCTTTTCCTCCATTTCCTTTTCTTTCCTTCTTTCTAATTTCTTTCTTTCTTTACTTTTTTTTTCCTTCTTCAGTTCCTTCTTTTCTTCCTCCTTTCTTTCTTGTGTTGCAGTCAGGACCTGTGCAGGACCGCAATTCGAGCTTCGCCGTACTGTTACTGTTGATTCTAGTTTGATTTCCATCTCACAATTATACAAGATTCTTAGCAGGAGATACCTGCTGATCACATCTAGGGCAGAGGCAAGATCGCGCATATTACACTCTGAGCTATGATTTTGCGGTCGTTGTTATGGCTGTTAACGCTGCTAATATTTCCGAAGGTATTTGCTTGTCAGCGCACTGAATAAATAGTGGCGGTGACTCGTTTATAGAGATACGAAGGGCATACACCAGGCTCGTATATCGCCTGTGTTGAGCCGCTATGGCTACACTAATTTCTAGCTAAAGTTTCATTCCTTCGAAGACTCCGAAAATACGTAATGCAAAAAAGAAATTCGTTATCTGCTTATGCTAAACTTGTTCTATACCCTTTGTCTATGCAGCTAACAAGATGAGATTAGGAAATATACGGGCACAGGGCAGTCGCGGCTGGCATGGGACGCGAATAACCAGAGTGCACTGGCAGAGGCCTGTGTTCTGCAATGGATGTAATCTGGGTGATAATGGTGATAGAGGTAATGGTGGTGATAACGGTAATTATTTATGTTATAACGTGTTATTTAAACGCGGCAGTATTATCTGCTTGTGTCAACGTTGCCATTGATTTAATATGCATGAGGGGACGATATTGTTGGAATAAAAGGCATCAAATACCAGAATTTAAACACGGAAAGGTATTACCCAGTAGACGGCAGCATCATGCTTTATGTAGGGGAGTCCTATATAGCAATACGGCCTACGTGTCGCAGCGTCCAAGATGCCGAGACAAGCTGAACGATAAAGTAAAAAAGCAGCCGCTGACGTGCGGTGGCCACGGGTATTATTATAACGTCACGAGGGCTTCAGCAGTGCCCTTCAAACGCGTCAGTGAGTGGGCTGCGACCTTATGTCTTGGGCCACAGTGGGGCTACCCATAGCGACAATGCTAGTATTCGGTTACGCGGCCCCCATGAATCATCTGGCAGAATAAGCAAAAGACGGCGTCGGGTGGTTCTGGAAGCACGCGGGGAAGTCCTGAACGTGCAGATGCGACCACTGATCCGGGTTTAAAGCCGCTTCCTGCATTCCTGCGTTATTCCCCTCTAAGCGCCTTGAACATCCATACTGGTGAACAGCGCAAAAAAACATCGGCGTGGACTTGCCTTTCCGCCTTTTAAACTTCCAGAGCAGGTCTCCTATTGCATTTCTTAAGAATTAATGCGGATATCACTTTGTATTGCTTCGCCATGAACACGGATTGCGTCGGTATTTCGCGGTGTCTCGGAAACGTTTCATGTCCAGCAAGGCTGTTTTAACACCTCTCGTTCGTTACCTAGGCACGAGCTTGTTTTGCGACTCGTCATTTCCAAATGAACCTTATTTTTTGAAGCCTGCCTCGAACTGGTTTCTTCTCAAGTATAAGACACCTTGACTGCAATGTGGCAAGAAACTAAGTTGGTTTTAAAAGTGAGGGCGGTGTATTTCTTTTGAAATAAGTTTAAACGTGTGCAACCACTGTAGATGGCCGCGGACGTGCACGAATCGAAATGAAAGCAGGAGCACAGGAGAGTTGGACGCCACCCAATGAGTACAACAATACCACTTGGCAATTTTCCAAACATTTCTTTCCGCACCATTCGACAAACCAGATAATTCATAAATTGGTGTATGTTAAATTAACGCAAACTAATCCCGCGGCAGAAACACAAGTGAATCTGAAGTTTAAATTGGCATCACCCAAAGCGAAACCCGCTAGCGCCACGCGCGCTTGATTGACTTCTCTGAGTCTTGTCTATTTTGCAGTGTCATCGCCGAAAGCTAGATTGAAGAGCTAGTCAATAGGCTTAGCTCTTCCCTATCGCCTCGTAGGCGAAGCGCTCTTCACAGCGCTGTTCACAGCGCTGTTCATAGCGCTACGCCGTAGCAGGGTGCCGCAAACACGCAAAGGAGGAGTGTTAGTGCGGATGTTGGTGTATATGCTGGTGTATTGTAGCGGAATCAGAACAGTCGGAGAAGAAAATTCTAAGGACGATTACTATCATCCCTACTGCGAAATTTGAGCACAGGTCTGTCGGCGTCTCAGGCTTTGTAAGCTCGTTTTTTTTTTGTTTTACTGGGTCCTCGGAGTGTCTGGCCCCGTTATTAGTTCTACTGTAGTATTAGTTGAAGAAGATTACTGCGTGCAATGCACAGCGCGCGAGAATGTGTATATTAGCTCAATTGTGCAGTATTAGTAGAAGATGACCACGACATGCAGCACAGTGCGAGAGTCCGTTGTAGTTTAACACGAGGCCTGATCGACTGCGGCGATATGGTTGTCGCCTTTGTGATGCTCTCCTGAAACGATTGAGCTTTGTTCCGTCAATTGTAAAGGCTCAATACTCTTCTGGGACATCATGCGAGGAACACTGACACGAAGGGGACAAATTGACGCCGCATTCTGTACGATTTCTCACTGCACAAGCATTTGTTGACGAGCAATGAGATATGTTATTTTTAATTGGATCACACAGCCGCTAGAAAACAAGCATGATGGCCCGACACTGTGAACCTGCTGTTTCTGCTAAAGACCATTTCTGTAGAATGACTGTACACATAAAAGAATTGTATGCCCAGTCCAAGTTTGAACCGGAGTGGCACTCACTCTTAGTGCTGTGTTGTTCATTAAATTTTTTTTGTAGTTCTTTGTTGCTTAGATGTGTCGCATTATGATGTATTAGCTATGTGCTACGAATTGACTCTTATCTTGTGCTTCGTTGTTTATGTGTGTTTGTCTGCCACTGTTTTCTTAATGTACATAAAACATCGCATCATTGTAATAAGGACCACGATGGAAAAAAAAAAAGGCGATAGCCTTGTCCTTTCGTGCAGTGGCCAGCGAAGCAGATATATTTGGTGTGCCGCGGGTTCGAAACCCAGTCCCGGCAATGTTTATTTTTTATATTGTTGATCCATGGTTCGGCTCGGTTACACCAAACGTCGGCGACGCGTCTCAACCCATGAACGGGCGACCAAGAGCTGCACTCTAAAAAATAACGCCCAGACGATGAGACCATCAACCCAGCTAATCTTGTGAATGAAAAAGCAATAATAACGCATTTTTTCGTTCCATACCAAAGCACATAACTCTCCTTCTGGCGTCCTGGCGTGCTTTATTTCGAAACGACCAACTCCATCCCGAGTGTGAATGCCTCTTTGTGGCAGCCATACGCTTAGCACCCCCATTCAGAGCTAGGAGCGATGATCCCACAAAACAACACTCAACTCTGTGGGCTGGGCACAGTTTACAGCCACGCTATCCAGCAGGAACAGACACACGTCTTATCAGACCAATGGCCGAGTCCAGAACAGGGTTCAGCGGCCTACTGAAAACTTCTCTTAGCAGTAGATGCCACTGACACAACGACCTTTTCCAAGCACATCTGTCGTAAAGCTTCAACTCACCTAAAGAAAATAGGAACGGAAACGTAGCGAGAATAGGAGCGCACTCGGGATTGAACCGTGTCGCTTACGATGGCAATAGCGTTGGGAAAGCGAGCTACGAAATCCCAGCCTATCCGCGGCAGTCCATCGGCAGTAACCTGCTTTTTTTATTATTTATAGGCCGCAGGGATTGCAGGACTAGGAGAGCAACAGCCAAATTGCACCAAACAAATCAAGTTCCTCCTCCACACGTCGCCATGTGTAGTGATTGCTCAAAAGGTCACTTCTGAAAAACAAGTTTACGTGCGAGTTGACAAGCCAGCTCACATTTAGGTTAGACTGCAAGTGCGCATTGTTCTGAAAAACTTGGCCTGAGCGCGCCTTATGCGATAAGAAACACTTGCCGTTTTTATTATGCTGCCTTACAACTGTTCTGCCTCGAGCACATTAAACGACGTAAACGTAGGGTGTAGCGTCAAAGAGCCAGGCAGGTAGATGAAATTCAGAAGTATGGGGATAAAAGGTCGCTGCAGCATACCTGGCAGAAACTTCAATGAAGGTCAATGGAAGAGACCCCAATGCGGAAATGGGCGTAAATTAGCTGCTGAGGATGTTCAAACACTGTGATCAATCATTCGTTCTTGGCGTTATTATAAACTACTCTAAAGTCTTCGAAAGAATTAACCACACTGCATTAACCAGGAAACCACAACGTAATTGCTTTCTAGAGGGAGTTTGAGCACTCTTGCAAACTTATCTGCGAAATAGGCATTGGAGATAAATGCTTGACGGTCAAGCTCCAAACAGATATCTCGTAAGGTCCCTCAGATCAGCATTCTAGGTCAGGTGTTGTTTATAATTAAATTATACGCTATTATTAACAGCGACAGAAATAACCGATCGATTGTTTATGCTGATAAAAGCCCATTGTTAATCTAGCCATCATTACTTATTCTTAAAACTACACTAAGCTATGTGCAATCGCAATTAAACCACTGAAGCGAAGAGAACTCGTTAATCTTAATTATTTCAAAAACAAAATCAGTCCTCTTTCGACTAAAAGTTCAGCAAATAGATACAAGCATCAGAGACGAGTGAATCAGTGAGTGAATAGTACGTGTTAGGGAGACAGTGAATGAGTTTCAGGGAGTGAGTGAGTGAAACATTCAGTCAGTGGGTTAGCTAGTGAGTTCCAGTCAGTGAGTGAGCTAGTGATACATCGAGTCGGTCAGTGAGCGAGTGAGAGTCACTGACTGAGTGAGCGAGTGAGACAACGCGCCAGTCAGTGAGTGTCAGTGAGCGAGTGAGACAGAGAATCAGTGAGAAAAAACAATGAATCTCGATAAGTGAACGGTAGTGAGTGAGTGAGTGAGTGAGTGAGTGAGTGAGTGAGTGAGTGAGTGAGTGAGTGAGTGAGTGAGTGAGTGAGTGAGTGAGTGAGTGAGTGAGTGAGTGAGTGAGTGAGTGAGTGAGTGAGTGAGTGAGTGAGTGAGTGAGTGAGTGAGTGAGTGAGTGAGTGAGTGAGTGAGTGAGTGAGTGAGTGAGTGAGTGAGTGAGTGAGTGAGTGAGTGCGCACGGTAGTGAGCGAGCGAGCGAGCAAGTGAGTGAACGAGCGAGTCATAAATGGTTATCATTGAGTGATAAAAAAGCCACCCGAATTATGGCGCCTGCCGGACCGATTGTGACGTACCTGTTTTCCTAATTACTAATTGCGGTCACAAAATAAAAGCAAGACGAAAAGTCAATTTTCTGTTATGTAATTAAGGACGAATGACGTCACCATGTGGCAGCAGAAAAAACTCCAATAAAAGAGCATACGAGCAAACGTAGTAGTTTTATGGCGCCCTTTTGTTACGTGCACCTCATTCGAGACAATAAGAAAAGCAGCACTTCGTTTTCCGCCTAATAACGGCCATGAAGCCAAAAACGACGTTGAGAAAGTGTTCTCTCACAATCCCTAGCTTCTTCAACAAAGCAGACCTGTGGATGAATTCTATAAATATTCGTCCCGCTCGCAGCGACATCGCGCACTTTCCGCCTCGTCTACCGACGCGCAATAACGTTGTGTAAGCGCACTTTTCAGGAAACGATAGCTCCTAAGAAACATGGACAGTTTGCTTGCGGAGAAGAAAGCGAAATTTCGTGTTGTGTAAAGCGCTGCCCTTACGCGTTGCGAAACAAAGTGCGCTGAAATAAAGAAAACCCTGAAAATAATATTAGCGGCTGGAAATAGGATTAGGCGACTGCAGAGCTGCATTGTAACGTCATGGTCGTAAAAGTTGCGAGATTAAAAGATTTTAGCGGCAACCTTCGAAAAGTGTACAAGTTTCTCGCGGCTTTGCGGCACGTACAGACCTATCTTAAAGGCAGCTGCGCTGACCCAATTAAGGATCTAAAGAAAGTGTCATCGTTGTGCATAGGATAAATGTGATTTGCATAGCTGCATGCATGCAGAAAAGGGGGTGGTGCAGGTTATACCTAAGGAGAGTGGCCGTAGGCTTTATTCTGAAACTCTGGAGCTGCAGTAATACCCCGACTGCTACAGCATGTCATGGACGTACTGGATCGAAGAGGGGCTGAAGCTCTTTTGTTGGTTCGGGGAGTCAGCTCTCCATTGAAGTCCGGTACAGGTTTTGCGTAAGGTGATGCCAGGGGTTGAATGTGAGCGGCCTTGGAGAAAGTATTTAAAAGGGGGAAGGGGGGGGGGGGGGGGGCAGGGTTGGTGCCCGCTTTATTGAGGTGTGTGTGTGCGTGCGGGGGGGGGGGGGGGGATGTGCGCGCGTAAAGGTAAAAGAAAGAGAGAGAGGAGAGAGGCAGACACTGGACGTAGCGTGTTCTTCTTACCGAACCCATTCCTATGCGGACGGCTCGATCCTTTCGAGCCACTTAATACAACGCTTAAGCTCTATACATAGCACTCTCCCGTTACATGCGTCACGAATGCTGCAGTGACGCCTGGCTCGAAGCTTCCCCGGTGTGCTTCAGATAAACGGACGAGATTGTGTATCCACTTTCAGAGGACGCCTGCGCGCCACCAAAATTGATGTTGGACGGTGACGCAAATAAAAGCTATGTATAGCCTAGACGCGCAGGTCAGCCGAGGGAATGCCCGATTCCAGAAGTGGCTGTTTAGATACCGAGCCCGCAGGACAGTGCGCGTGACCCTCGGCTAATTGTGCGATTCCAAAAAGCCTTTCGAGTGACTCACGCGAGTATTGGATCGCCGTGTGAGGTTCACAAGAATTCACAAGTAGTCGATGTTGAAGAATGGAAATCGCTGCAAATCCATTTACTTGTACTATGAAGCTGCAGTGAATTTCGTTGACGGTAGTAATGTGTTAACGCCAGCTTGGTTGGACTCTCGCCCTAGCGGTGCCAAAATTGGTGCAAGCTCAAGCTGTGAAAAAGGTCTTGGTTACTAAAGGGAACCACCTTAATAGGCGTATTACACATACGATGTAACAAGTTGCTATTCACGTTAGTTATACTTAGTATGCCCGCGTACCTACAGAAAGAACATGCTCTGCCAGATATATCAAGCTTCAGTGAAATCAATGTGGCCAGCTGCAGCGAGGAAGGGTGTCCTGGATCAAATCGTCTTAATGGCATGTTACGCCTACTAAGCAATAAGGCCACTTTCATCGCAATCGCTGCTAATGCTGCTGGCAGACGACCAAGTAGGAGCGGAAGACTGTTCAGTCCCAGAGAAAGATAAATGTTTTGTGAGCGTGTGTTTTATTACATCCGCGAAACTTCATCTGGCGTCTAATTTGCAAGGTGGAGGCTGCCGTAGAGCATGATTGGACGGCTTAGTATACAGTTCCCTGCCCAGTGACCAAGAACTGGAGTGTACACGCATTCTTAAACTGGCACTAGTCATCACCGGTTTCGTGGCGAACAATAAAAACCTGCATGCACAGAGTAAAAACTACGCATAATTCACGATCTTAACTTTTTCTCTTGTAAATTGGTGAAAGAAATCATCTTTAGCTAGCTGCTGTATCGTAGCAGTAATTACACAAAAAGTGCAATTTCAGTTGAAGGTTGCGGTGTTTAGTATGCGTTGCAGCTACATAATGACTTGACACAAGATTTAGTGATTCAGTTTGACAAATTCTGGCTTTACGTGTCAAAGCTAGTTCGACAGTGTATGACAAAGGGCCTAGGTGAGTCATGAGGCCTTTCCCTTTCTCTGTTTTGCCAGAAGCTCTTGACGAAGTTTACTGTAGTTTAAAGTCAAGCTTTTGGGTTCAAGTGTTATAGAGCAGGCACTGTCCGTTATCAATCATTCACGTAAAATATCAATGTACTGTCCCGCACAGCATCATAGTGCCCGCAGTATACCACACCAGCACTGTAACAGGAAGCTGAACAAAACCATGAACAGCTCGAAGAAGTAAGCAATGTGAAAAGGGACACATCAAAAACTTAAGTCAACGGCTACCAAGAGTATGAAAAACATGCTCTGATTGCTAACTTATGTGAAAAGCTTTGCAACCGGCCCAATCAAGGACCGAACCACCGACATTTGCAGTGTAAACTGCACTTGCGCCATGAATGCATCATTACCAACATTCTCTCAAAGTATCTACTAATGAAGCTGGCGTACAAAAAATGTGGGCCTAAGGAATGGCAGGAAGGATAGTTGTCGTATAACTGTTGTCGTATAAGCTTGTTGTAGTAGTTGTAGTGGTAGGAATCTGCAAGCCAATGCAAATCAATCCAACACCCAAGCCAATACGAAGAAGAAAGTAAGAAGAGATGAAAGAAGAAGAGAAAGAAGTAGAGGAAAAAGCAGGGGGAAAGACGAAAAGAAACAGCAAGAGAAGATACAGTGACATCGTGGCTCTCACCGTACGTTTTAACTAAACTGTAGCCTAGTTCAGCCATGCTATTTTGTTTGCTCTACACTGTCTTATTTAAGCACCCGCTAAGTCTGGGAGGCGTTACAAAAATAATTTTTTTTCCCTGTTACTAAAAGGTAGGATAAAATAGTACTCAGATATATATGGCAGAAATGCGTCAAGCGCCGACTACTCGTCGGGATAAATGACATTTCGGCCCTGCTGCAAAAGAAGTGCTTCCCGTTTCCGCCATGATTTTACCCGAGGAGGCGGTTTCTGTCGAATCCTTGACTTCAGAATGATATATGGGCCGTAAGTAAAAAAAAAACGAGTACAACAAGTAAACAACATTTCCAGTAGTAGTCTCGGACAGCATATTTATAAGCCGCCGCGGTGGCTCAGTAGTTATGGGGTTCGCTTGCTGACTCGAAAGACTTGGGTTAAATACTGGCCGCCGCGGTCTCATTACGACGGAGACAAAATGGTAAGAGCTTTGTGTACTGTGCGATGTCAGTGCACGTTAAAGAACCCTAGGTGGTAGAAATTATCCGGAGCCCTCCACTACGGCGTCCCTCATAGCCTGAGTCCGTTTGGGACGTTCAGCCCCAGTGAACGCGACCAACCAGCAGACTTAAGGAGGCAAGACGGGATTGCACTAGCCGCTAGTCTTTATAATAAAGAATGAGACACCAGTTAATGCGGTATTGAGGAAAAACAACTTCAGGGGCATGGTTAGTGCAAGATGCCGTGTCTGTGAGAAGGGAGAGCAGCTTATCATTTAACTGACATCCCTGCCACCGCGGTGGCTCTGTGGTTATGGTGCTCGGCTGCTGACTCGGAAGACGCGGGTTCAATCCCGGGTCGAATTTCGATGGAGATGAAATTCTAGAGGCCCGTGTGCTGCACGAAGTCAGTGCACGTTAAAGAACCACAGGTGATTCTAATTTCCGGAGCCCTTCACTACTGCGTCCCTCATAGGCTGAGTCATTTTGGGACGTTAAACCCCATAAACCAAACCAATTGATGGCTTTAACAGCAACGCTTCCGGAGTCCTGATATCCAACGTTTTTTTTCATGCTGGGAGATGAAGAGGATCAGATCTTGCTTACATACGAAAGACATTTGAGTAGCAGGCGTTGATGGACAAGATATTTATCTCTCAAGACCTATTTGTGTGCAGTTACGCTTTGCGTTTCCCTTCCGCCGCTGTTGCCTTCTACGACATACCGAGAGCTATCATTTTTAAGTTCGTGCTTGTGACCGTCCCTGGCATCCCTACCAATAATTGCACAGGGCCTCGCCCCCTTATCGCATCGTCAATAGTTAGCTGCAATTGACTCAGCAGTTCCCTTCATGGCAGAGTGTTCTCTCCATTCCGGCTTTTGTTTTCTGTGAAAATACAGCGTTCATGTCGCTTCAACGTCAATTCGTAATGCGTCAGTAGAGCGAGCAGTTTGGCTAGGTACGCTTTGGCCATTCAAAATATGGAATTTATAGTGCGCACTGCTCTGGTACCTAATCCAGCTCCACATTAGTTAAGACCAGCACTTTGGCTGGCCGACTGATGTATAGAATGAATTACTGCGAACAATAGAATTTTCCTTAGAAACAGAACATCTTCCGGTTTCACTTACCCCATGCATACTCACTTGAAAAATTACGGCACACTCATACACGCACAAATACACTCTGAGCGCCATACAGGCTTTGCGTGTTCAGTTTGACAACACACTTCACTTCTCCAACTGTCAGGCAGTCATTGCAGACACTGTCCATCTCTTCAACTGCAAAGCAGCTTTAACCATACCGTATAACATCTGTCCCGTACTAACACGTGGAGTATATGACTGCTTTCGGCATCGTTTTGAGTTCTAGTGCACCCTCGCGACTTACGCCACCTACAGAACGAAATCTTAATGTGATATGCACATAAACATCGTTTTCTCTTCCTCTCCCTTGCACTCTGCAACGTTCTGACTTGTGTTAACCTTTCCGGATGGGACGCACTAAAATACGAGTGTTTGCAGTCGCTTTTGGTTTTATCTTCCTTACTTTCTACCGGCAGGCAGCGCGCGGTCGACGAGAGGAAGGTGTCACTGCATGCAGCCTTTCGCAGGGCATCATATCCGCCTTATAATCTCTCCCGCGCGCACAACCTCCGGCCGCGAAAGATATCCCGCACATATCCGCCTTCTGGGCATCCGGCAGTCGGCCATCAATGGCCAGAGGCGTCGGACGCGGCGCTGACGTCCGCGTACCACACGATTAATGACGGCAATCTGTGTGCATGCAGACAAGGCGAGACCGCGACCGACACAGACGGCGGAGAGTTGGACGCGGCTATCGCATCAGCCTTGATCGTGGCTGCACCACGGAGACAGCCTTGGCGATTACGTAAGGCGCACCCGCCGGGCTAGGCGAGGTTCACGCCCAGCTACAACGCGTCGAAGTACGTATATGCATGCGCGTCGAGCGTAGATCGCTCTTGCACTCGAAATGCGATACTAAGTATATAACGGTCGTCAGCAGACTGGCGTCAAAGGATTAACCGCTCCACGGATCCTTTGTCCATGGCCGAAAGACGGAAGAGGCGGAAGTCCGTACATGGAGCGGAAAACCGTACGTGTCTTCCGTGCGCAACTTTGCATACGATGGAAAGATAAATTCATTCCACGTCTTCTGGAGGCCGAAATAAAACATCAGTAAAGAGTTCATATTCATAAGTATATAGGACCAAAGTGCGCATAGCCAAAAGGGAAATAAAAAGGAGCCACGCAAAGTGAAGAAGCTGGTCGTTTAAAATATGCACGCCCTTTCGCGCTCCGTGCCTTACATGATCTCGGCTCTTTTTGCCGGCATCGCCATCGGTAAAGTTCACTTCTTTTTTCATATTTGTTTTGTAGCGATATTAGCAGCGAGCGCGGCTCTTATAACGCGCGCATGTACTTGTCGATCTAAATTCACCTGCCGTCCTTAATGATGGTAGCGTTGCTTTACGGCGGGAGACCGCTCGTATACTTACTATCACAGTAAACTTCCAGTTAACTGAGCATGATAGATCAGATCCCTTGCATCAAATCAATATCTTGCGAATATTTCGGTCGACGTTGATATGTATCACCCTGTTTCTTTAGTCGGGCGCCCCATATAACTTCGTGCACTCCCGCAGCCCAGATAGGGCTGAGTAAAAGCGAGTTGAACGCATGTACTTCTAGTTCCCTCCTAACTGGAGCGGTTAACTTGTACTGCTCCGTCATACGTTTTCATGGTTGCGTTTGGATATTTTTATTGCACGGAACATATTAAGCTTGCATACTTGACACAGCTGCGAGCACGAAGCGGTTCCAGGCGCGTTACTCTTCATGTCCGCATTTAAAAGAAGCCGGCGATCAATCAAACAGCGCGTTATCGATTTACGTCTCTCTGTCTCAACCCCTCTCGCAAAGAACCGTGCTCCTTAAAAGTAAAGGAGTTCACAATACGCAGCAGCGTGGTGTCTAAATAGAACGTGCTCAGAACAAGAGAGATAAAGCTCCTCCAACGTGGTTTGCATTTGTATGCATAAATGGCGGCTTTTATGACTCATTTGCATATGACTTGGAAATGAAAGGGTCCTTCTCGGTTCCCCGAAGTCCCGGCAAATGGTATCGGCACTTGAGAAATATAATGAAGTAAATACGCAACTTTAAAGCCCAGCTTTGCACTAAAGAAACAAGCTACCGTGTAACATGTTAAACACAGTTTATGTGCATCAGCATAAATTCAGGCTACTGCAGGGATTCCCTTTTTTTTATCGTCTCCTGAGGCATTGGAAATTTCGCATGATATGCAGTCCTGCAAGATCAGCTCAACCTCCAGGGTACCGGGAGTGCACACACGTGTCGTGATATAGAGAAATATACATAGCAAAGAGAGTACTTTTTTTTCTTGTTAACTTTTACGGACCGAATTGCTGATCAGCTCTGTTCGCAATGACAGTACAGGGAATCGTTCATGACCCTCCAAAATTGAGCGGCATGCAGAGTTGGCACACTTGGGAATTGGCATAAGCCCCTCGAGCAAGAAAAGGAACGTAACAGTGTTGGTACACCCACAAATCAGCGCGGATATTCACTAGTTTTCAAATATGCATGACTAGAGAAACATTTCTTTTTGTCTTTGTCTTTCGACGCCTTCGCCTTGGAATGCTGTGTTCTTGAACATTCTTCTAGCATCCCTGCCATAAAGAGGACGAGATATTCGTTTTTGTAGTGGCAGATTGAAATCACTTACCATTGCTAATTAAAACCAGGGGATAGAGCGAATCCCTGAACACATATTTCACTCCGCACGACTGCATTAACTTGGGCCACGGAACACGACTGCAAGAACGCCTCCATGCGGTAGCGTCAATGCGTCTAAGTGTACTTGTGGGAACATCGTGCAAAAGTTAATAGCTAGTCTCCTGGGTGATCCGTCTGACAAGAACGGAAGAACGCCACAATGCTGTCTTTTACCGCTGTCACATAACGACGTTTATTCAGTGATTCGGCACTGTGACCGCATGACTATCAGCGCATCTACATGTATGCGCGAAGATAACGACGCACAAGCCGTACGCAGTGATGAACGTGGGTGGTTAATACACAACTAGCCGACAATTTTTCGGTGCCAAAAATGTAAGGTCGCCGGCCTCCTGACGAGTGATCATATCATATGAGATATGAGAGGCATGATCCGCACAATGGGATGTGATGTGATCCACCTTGAGAGCTTGCTGGTATACAACTAGTGTGCCCCGACCAATGGGAATGTTTTCGCGATGCAGGTTAGAGGGCGAAAATTCCCTCCTTCAAGGCGCCTGCAGTGAAGTGTTGTGTTCTTATTGATTATTTCCGGCGCTTTTAGCCATAAATGCAAAAAAAAAAAAAACAGTAGTACTTGCACGAGCTAGTCATTGCGACTAGCGATTAGACCGGAAGAAGGGAAACTCTGAGGATGCGTGCCTTGTGTAGTTAGTCTCTGAGAGATGATTGATTCATACTGCTGTGTAACAACAACCATAGGGTGAATTCTCACCCCACCTTTCCGTGTTAATTTTCTTCAATCAAAACAGCAGCCAACGAAGGGAAAGCACACAAAAGAGACACGACACGAAGCTTTCTTACAGTGTGGGGCATTTTGACTGCTATGGTTCCAGACATTAACTACCAAATCCCTTTGAGTTCGCATGCCGTTATGGTCGATTTTACAGGTAGTTGTAACCACTGGCTCTCGCATCAGAAAGAACATCTTCAAAATAGACGGCCTTGAAATGAAACTCTCCGAGGCTGAAGCCCACCAAAACTGACCATCGCCACTTTTTTGCACTTTTGTACGCTCTGCAATTTTAGTACGCGCTTTTCGCGAACTTAGCGGCTTCTCTATACAGCCTAACCCTCACTCAAAGAAAAGGTGTTGACTGCAGACATCACAACAGGCGCAAACTCAAACGCGACTTCGCCGCAGGAAAACCGACAAGTGGCCCGGTAATGACACCGCCCACTACCGGCAGTTCACAAAAATAGCGACCGGCCAGACGCTCACTGGTGCCAGTGTGTACCTGCGTATAGGCGCCGACAGGTGCGAAACAAACACAGGCACGCAGAGCACACACATCGTAAGAGGGACAGACCCAGCAAGAGCAAACCCGACGTCTAAATGTAGCCGACCGCTTTCCAAACCCCGTCTTCGCTGTTCCCCTTTCTCTCTCTCTCCTTCCTTTGGAGCAAAAAAAAAAAAAAAACAAACAAACGAGACACGAATCCAATGTGTCAGGCCGGTCGTACGAGCCCTGAACGATTGGTCCGGTTGGCCTTGGCTTCCGTTAATACACTGCGCGGGCGGTCAGTTCCCCACCGCCGCGATACCGAGTCCTGTTCCGCGACTGGCCGCGATCGCTGCTCGTCCGACCTCGGCCACTGCGTTTACAGAGGGGACGAGAGAGAAGTGGAGGTGGAGAGAAGGTTGTATGAGGGAGGGGAGCCCGCTCGGCTCGCCTTTTTAAAGCATGCAACCGTGACCAACCGGTCCGTGCTAGAAATAGCCCCGATTGACCACGGATGACCAAGCCCAGCACTCCTGGCGCGCGCCAGAGTCATACAT
Organism: Amblyomma mixtum; assembly: GCF_055824585.1. NCBI lineage: Eukaryota > Metazoa > Arthropoda > Arachnida > Ixodida > Ixodidae > Amblyomma > Amblyomma mixtum. The sequence goes on from NC_143012.1 coordinate 265,322,959, forward strand.
ATATGCATACTAATTATTGGCTAATTTGAGCTGGAAGCCTCTATCTGTCGCACAGCGGGCATTGCGACAGGCGCTGCTCAGTCAGGGTTGTAGTTTTTTATTTGTTTTACACAGTGTGAAAAAAGAAAGATGGAACGCCCAGCGGAAATTTGTTCCCTCTCCTATGTTCTAGTTTGGCAAAGCGCTCCGAGATTTAGTATTTTTCCGTGAGGATAATTTCACTCCTCTCAGTTTAGGAACCACTAATTGACTCTTTCTGATTACAAGTAACTGTAGATATCCCTGACAAGGATTGTTTATGGTTTATGGGGGTTTGTTGTCCCAAAGCGACTCGGGCTATGAGGAACGCCGTAGTGAAGGGCTTCGGAAATTTCAACCACCTGGGGTTCTTTAACGTGCGCTGACATCGCACAGTAGACAGACGGGCATGCAGAATTCCGCCTCCATGAAAATGCGACCGCCGCGGTCGGGATCGAACCCGCGTCTATCGGGTCAGCAGCCGAGCGTCATAACCACTGAGCCACTGCGGCGGCTCCCTGACAAGGAGTTGGTATGTATATTGAGTCAACAATGAAAACATTTTTTTTATTAAAAGTGTCATTACTCCGCGGGTTTAGCTATAAGTTCGTTGCCGGAATTTTTGCCTTGAAAAGCAAGAAAGAATGCGTTTCGATGCTAGCGAAAACGAACGCTCGCATCTTGAAGAGGATTGACAGAAAACAGACATGTAGTTTACAGAACCTCTGCTCAAAGAATAACAGGCAAAATGGCCGGACCTGCAATTTGTGTGACGGCTTCTTTTTCCTTTTTTTTTCTGTTTTTTCTCTCTTTTTTTTTTCATTTTATATAGCGCTCAAGAGGTACATTGTGGAGTGAAAATACCCAGTAACAGTGAAGGCAACTTTTTTTGACGCCCAATTGTAGTATTATAACGCTTTTCAAACTGCAGTGCTAAAGGTACGCGAAATCGAATGAGAGATTTCTTTATTATCCGCCAGCTCCTTCTTGAGTGCAGCCAGTCCGGAATATTCTAATGTGAAAAGTATGCTTATAAGCATTAATGAAAACACAAAGGTTCCCGACAAATCAGAAAAATGGCCCAAGCCTTAGATAGTCTTTTCTGTCCACGCAGAACATGAAAAAAATCGAATGAAGATAGGACAACGCTTCACGTACATGTGCCAATAAACACAATGTATTTGTTGAAAGAAACCTGAAAGCAAAAGCTGGCGATTACACGATTTGTGCTAGTCGTTGTCGCAATCAAGATAAAGAACCAGCATTCTAAATGGGTGTCAAGGATTGGAGAGCTTACAGACATCTCAGATGAGTTCAGGCCTGATCGTTGTCTACTTCGACGTCACTTTAGTGGTTTGGTGAACACCTATGTTGCTTCCAACTCTCTCTATTCTGCCGCTTTCTCTCTCAGCGCTTTTCTGTACAGTACAGCCCTTCCATACGACGTCGTTTGAAAATATATGAGCCGGGTCTGTTTTGAACGGTACGAACGGGGACTGAGGCCATCATGTAGACCAAGCGAATCTCGGCAGATGAAAGCTAGCATTTTGTTCCTATCGAGCAACATTAAAGCAGGCAACAAAGTAGAAGGAGACAACATCTCTTCCACAATCCGCAGAATCGTAATTTTTTCTCGTATCAAACATGTTGTCCACAATAATGTAACAGCAGCAAAAAGGAAATAAATGCTGAGTTCATGGTCTTCTAGTGAAAGCACGCCTATTCGAAATAGACCAGCTCTTGAGCGCGCATCATGCAGCCGTGCGGACGTCCCATGTAAAACAAGAAGACTGCTTTGCATACTTGCTGGTAGAAGCATTTGCGTTATCTTGATCGATTCAGCTCCGCTCCTTTTTTGCATATATTTAGCGGGTGAGGCTGCCTTATTGGAGGTTAAGCGAAAAAGGCCCTGGCTCCTGTATTATAGGAAGATAGTTCTCTCTCCGGTACCCAGTCTTCGAAAGGCTTGAACGCCTTTTCAAAGTTTTAAAAGATAAAGTCGCTGATACTAGAGGGAGCATAACGTCTGGTTTATTTCGGATTCAAAGGTTAATTGGATATTTTGTTATTGGTCATGCGTTGTTGTTTTTTTTTAGCATTTTTGCGTCAAACGCAGTTATTCGCCTCGTGTATCCTACATGGCGCTTCGTGCACATGTGTCCCCTCCTCAGAACGCTTCAGACATGGTCTAATGGTTGAAAGAAGTCAGACGAATGTAGTATAGACCTTCATTTCGGGCAGCCCAGTACGGCAGCTAACTGCAGTGCATTGGGCTGCTCTGAAGTTACCTTTTTAAATCAGTGAATGTGGTCTACATTTCACCGCGTTGCAAATTATCAATGAACCGAATAATGAGCAGACGCATATATCATTGCGTTATTAGTCATGTGGGGCATTTGAGATGTACATTACATGAGGGCATTTGAGGTGTACCCGTTTTTCTCAGCACGAAAGGACCCATTTTTCGCTCAAGCTGTAAGCGCTATAATTCCCCTTTAGAAGCACAACATTCAATGCGGCAAAAAAGTCTTTGGTTTGGCGTTCAAAGCATCAGTGCCGTGGAAATGTCCACAGATGGAGTTTAGTGGGTCACTTCGTCCCTGAAACTTTGTCCGTGTTTTTCAAGGTGTGACCTTGGGCGAGTTGATGACAATTAATCAAATAGGCTAGTACGAAAAAGCAAATTCAATGAGGAAAGAAAACACATCACATGCTCTGCGTGTAGCGCTTGCGCCGTCATCTTCTCCATGCTTTCTTAGTTTTTTTCCCGCTATGCTTTTTGAGGAATCTTCTCTAGTACAAAGTGTAAAAATCTGTAAACTCCATACGTTAGGACCATTCACTACCGTTTTACATTTGTTGTTTTACAGTTGATAGAACATGCAACATATCTCGTTAAGAAAAAAGCACCATTTGAAGGTTTTCTTCCTCATTAATGAACTGAACACTCCTCGCGCATAAACTTAATAATCTATCATGCCTTTTGTAAAGTATAATATAAAGTAAAGACTGGCCAATTCTGAATATACAGGCGTTCACCTATTAACGCTATGGTGTCATACCCTTAAGGCGGACTTTAAGTGTCCCCTCCTATTTTTTTAAATATTGTTTTCATGCGGCTTTCTAACTGCCACAGACACTCTCAAGCTATTTTTCTTAACGCTAATCCTGTGGCCTCTTGTGAGCATCTATCATATTCAATAAGTTATTTAATTCAATTACTCATTTCATTTCAAAGTGATAGAATGGTTTAAGGCAAGCGCTAGCTGTCTAGCAAATGGCTGCAGCTTTTGTTGTGAGGGATGTAGGACTCCTCATTTGTTGGCACCTCTTCATCGTAAGTGGTGTTTTTTCCTGCGCTAGTTTTAGTCAATACCAAACCAACACTTGCCAAGCACTCAACAGATATCGCCGCACAACGCCCAAACATACATTAGTTTAGCAGGGTCTAAGCTTCTTTGAAGGATTCTGTCGTAACACTCCTTGCAGTCCACACCGAAGCGCATACCTAGTGAGATGCGATCGTGCTGCTCGCTCAGCTCAAATGGCGTTCAAGAACTGTGGTGATGTTCCACGGCATATAACTGGCTCCATTTCTTTGCGTTCTAGATGTGCGCGTAAGCAGAGCCAGGACTCTGAGCGCTGTGCAAAGCTGAAATCTGCAAGAACCATTGCGTCGCATCCGCGATGCGGAAATGCTTTCATTGTTGAATATCTCGTGAGGGCAGTGGCGCAGCGGCGGGCCCCTCTGTAACCTTGACGCCAAAGCAAATGTGAGGCTCTTGCAGCCCAAGAATAAAAATCGCTTATTTTGTCCATGCCATAAAAAGAGAAAAGGCTCCGGTAGCGTGGAGCTGCAGAGGGAATCTGAAGCGTAGAGGTGATACGCGACCAAGAACATTTGCTAGCTTAGAGCCCCAGGAGGAAAGGGTGTATGGAAAGTATGCTACCAGAAAAGAGAGACGAGGCTTGAGTGCCATTTGTAAGCGATAATGTGTTTTGCGCAGCTAAAAGAGAAGCAATAAGTATGTGAGGTCAATATTAAGAAGAAAGTGGGCGAGAGAACTCAGAAACAGAGGTACCGGGTTCATATAGCCGAATCGGTGCATACAAAAAACAACTTTCGCCCTTGTCGTCTTACCTGACCCGCGTTCTTAATGTATGCGCAGTCTGTCCTAAATCACAGATACCCCAATGTTACCCAGCCCTTCTCTTTCGTATTCCTTTCGTTCCTGGCCCTCCGCAAATAGGTAACGACTCGGTCGTTTCCAGAGCGCTCTCACGCGGCTCAACGAACCCGGCGGATACTGCCCCTCGCTGCCGACGTACCGGGAATCGGGAGGTCGTGGGTTCAGCGAACCTCTCCCCTAGGTGCGCGTGCGTCACGGGGGTCGGTGGTTTGCGTAAAACACGCCGTGAGAGTCGTAAGATCCGGCCTCGAGAAAGGAACAGGCGGCGGGAAGAGGAGAGGTCACAACAGGACGGAAAGCGAGTTCGGTGCATCCTAATTTGTCTTAATGCGTACGCGCACCGACTAATGATGTTAGGCAAGCTTAGGTGCGCGATGCCAGTAGCTCCTTCTGTGGCTGGCCCTCTCGTCGCGGATTTGCAAGTCGGATTACGTCAGAGATTCCTAAGGAGACCATAATTGTGCTAAGGCTCGTCTGGGCCAGGAGTTGATACACGTCTACAACAAGCTAGAACAAGTAAAGAGCAGTGCGTATTTAAACCTTAGCTTTTTATTTTTCTTCGAGCCATTAGGCTGAACACTGAGAAGGGCATAACTGAAGAGTAAAATGAAGAAATGAAATTCAGGACGGTAGATTCATCGTTAAGGAGAGCAAAAAGAGCATAGATGTGGACGACACGTATGTAAGTACCTTTCAATAATAGAAAGAATCAACAGTTTTCTTTCTCCCACACATTAATGCAATAA
>NC_143012.1:265332912-265375412 GCF_055824585.1 Amblyomma mixtum
AGTTCATGTGAATAATGAGAGGTGCAGTTTGTACAGCACTGCAACTGTTCTCCGGAGTATTGCAGAAATTTCATCCTTTTAGGCGCGCAGGAGTAGTGTTTTTTTTTTATTATTAAACACCTCAGTCGCACTGGCTTCCTTACCCTAATTCTGTTTCGCCTTGCTCCCTTCTTACAGGTTCCCCATGATGACGACAAACGACCCTAAATACTGCTCATTCAATAATGGCGTTGCTATCTCCCAGTATGATTAAAGCGTCAGTGGATCATTCAGTTTTTATTCATTATTTTTGTTCACTGCACACCTTAGAAGGGACTAAAGGAAAAGGTATAACACGAACAAGCGCTTGTTCGTGTTATACCTTCTCTCTTGTTCGCGTTATGCCTTCTTATTTCGTCCTGCCCTTGATGCGCTGTGAACAAAAATGAACACGTGTCAGCTCCCCCAAATTTCTGCTTTCTCAGTTTTTATTAAGCACGAAAGTTTTTTAGCTCCAATTCTCAGCATATTCATCCCAGTATAGAGCGGCAACTACGGAAAACCTGGGGGAGAATGTGAAGCCCAAATTACACAAAACGCGCGAACTTTTCCGTTCAAATGGTATCCAGCTTCAGTTCCCATCGTGATTCGAACCACCACCCGTCGCAAACAACGAGCATTGTTTCCCCACATAAGAACTTTACACGATATGACTCTGTGCAAAAAATACACTAGCTGACAACCGAACAGTAACAGGATATTGATGACTGAACGTCTGACCATCCAATGGTCTACTCCCGGGTGCAAAAGTAAAAAATCTTGCCCCCCCCCCCCCCCCCTCTTAGAATTTCAGTAGTGGTCCAGTGGACAAGTTTGCTTACGTTTAGTATTGTTTAGTACTTCGTTTGTTTCCTAACTATTATCTTCAGCAAAAATAGTCAGTGACATGTAATTTGAGGGCGACAGTGCGGTTGGAAACGAGAAGAAAGGATGCGGCGGCGGTGAGAGCAAATGAGGAGAAAAGCATTAGGCTTGCTAGACAAGGTGACGATTGAATTGTGCTGGCACATGGATTGAACGCTACAAGAACATGTGTTGAGAACTGTTTTCCCTCTCTTCGAACAGGTTATGGTATATGTACTGCGATTTTTTTTTTAGTGTTGGCACTGTGAATTGCACACATGCGCTTAGATGACACGGTGTAGGTTGATTTATGCGCCTCTACTGATGTTTCTTTTGGCCATTCTATCCTTGGCGTTTTCTCACTTTGATTTGCTTTGAATGTGCTTCAGTTATACCTGCTGCCTGTCCTGAATAATAGGACTGTACATTCGTCAAGCTGCCCACGGAAAGCTTCCTTCTACAAACCTTGGATCTGTACCTTTAATATAGGAAATAAAATTTGCTTTAGCTTCAATCTCTTTCTTGAGCTAAAAAGTATACTTATATTAAACATCTTATTTTGGGTGGCTGCTTCACAGAGACGTAATTGCAATCTTCTAATGCTATGCATTAGAAGTTTTTTTCGTGCTTTCGCCATCATCTCTTCTTTATTTTTCGTATTCCTTGTCAAGCGCAGCACGTTCAGCAGGGCAAATCGATACCAGTTCATTGAACGGTCGATGCCGTTAGAAATCATCTACGTCATATTTCGGCAACGGCGTCTCAGACGGTCGCATGAGCTCACCGCAGAGAGAGAACAGACTGTTGCGCTCAATACTCGCGAACATATTTCCTTTTTCTTCCTCTGCGTCTGCCTACTTTCTGTTTTCTTCTCTCTTTCGTCTCTCTACCGTGACCGATCGATCACGCCACTGTTTACCTTGGTTCCGAAAGCTGTTCCTGAGAACCCGCAAGAATATGGTTTCATACGTCCTTGTTTCTTTCCTCGTTTCTTTGCTGCCTCGCGCGCCTGAGTGTCGTAACCACACATCCCGTGCACGGGTGAGATGAAAGCAAACCGAAGGCTCACTCCGGCAGAAAAGCAAGAAAGAAACGCACGGCAAAACTCAGGTCGATTACTTTTCGTCTTTCTTCTCGCGCTCCTGATTTCAGGTGATTACTCGTGCGTGACGAAAGGCATGCTCTTGAGGCACCCAGTAAAACCAAGCAAATGTCATAACAAGTGACCGCTCGTGTATGGAGCAGCAAACCTTCGTTTCTAAAAGTGCGCTGTGAGCACAGCGTCTGCGTAGATGTAATTACGAGGAGATATTTTTACTCCGTGTGGGACGAGGTAGTTGAGGCGTTATTACGGTGGAGTATCTTTTATTTAAACCCGCTTAATTCGAACTGCCAGTTTATCCGAAATAGTGCTGCGCTCCCGTCAAAACCAGTAATAAAAATGACGGTCACTTTGAGTAGTTAGGCCAAATGCGGATTAGGTGCGCTAACAGTTCGGTTTTCCCTTCGGTTCCGGTGTTCAGGCACAGTGTTCGCGGGTGTCAGTTGTGCGGATAGCGATAATGGGCTAATGCCCATATTGGTCATTATCTCCTTTACATTCCTAGATTCCTGGTAGTCCTCACGCCACTCTTTGCGCACTGGTGCAATGGCCAAGCGATGTGCAACTGCCCTTCTATGGTAGGTGCTGCCATCGGCGGGACTTGGGTTGCTTGTGTTGGTTTGGTTTACAGGGGTTTAACGTCCCAAAACGGCTCAGCCTATGAGGGACGCAGTAGTGAATGGCTTCGGAAATTCCGACCCCCCTGGGGTTCTTTCATGGGCACTGACGTCGCACTGTACACGGTCCTCTGAATTTCGCCTCCATCGAAATGTTACCCCCCGCGTCTTTCGGGTCCGGAGCGCCACAACCACTAAGCCACCGCGGCGGCTGGTTGCTTTGGTTGGGTTGCTATCCAAATTGGAATATATATATATATATATATATATATATATATATATATATATATATATATATATATATATATATATATATATATATATATATATATATATATATATATATATATATGCCGGCGCAGGTTGCCCACCACCCGGTGGGATGCTCACTGAAAGGGCTAGCACCCTAATAAAAGGTGCTAATGAGCCTAGTTGGTTTTTTATGCGTGAATTTGCTCTATCTGTCTGTGTGTTATTTCGTCCCTTGCTGTCTCGTACCCAAAATAGTGCAACGGCTAAGTGAAGCGTAATAAAAGGGCTCTCCTTAATCCTCAGTCCGGATAATTGCAATAATTAATCGACAGGCTTGAGTTCCTCTCCTTGAGAGTCAAATGTAATTAATACGCAATGAAACAAAACTGGAACAAGAGTGCCAGTCCCATTTCGCGCCATCCTGTGTAGCTCTGTGATTCAAAGCGGAAAATGAGTATTCTTGAGGAATCCCGAAATTTACAAACATGCTCCCAATTTTTACTCTGCACGTAACCGGGAAACCGCCGGAATTATCCGTTCCCTGACATGCCCATTCGTGCAGATCGGATAGATTGTTGTAGGCCTGCTGCATAAAACGTGCAGCAAGAACAAACAGTTTAGCACTACCACAAAGTGGTCTCCGCTCCTCCGATGGTGGTTATCTGTACTGACCTAACGAACGAAGCCTGTCCTACTTTGTCACCCTCCTCAAAGTACACGTGCGACCTAGTAACACAGGCACCGCCTGGTCGAACTCGCCTTGTCAAGGCTATACTCTCGCTCTTTTTACAAACAGCTACACCGGACAAGGTTGGCGACCGACTATTACATCGATTAGCGGCCTCGAGGATATCTCTGTTAGACGTGCATAAGGTCAGTAGGTCGCCACAATTAGGTGCCCGCTTCAGCTTTTGGTCTCGCACGCACAGCCAGACAATCGTGCCGGACGGTTGGCTACGAGGCGTACGTGCACTTCCTTGCAGCAAGTTTCGCTCTACGGTAACACATTAAAAAAAGAAAAAACGTGCTGATGGGTTGTTGATGTTTTGTCTTGCTTGCAAACGCATGCGAGCTCTTTAAAGCAAAGGTGACCACGATGTGGCGGTAGCTTAATGGTGTGTCTCGGATGGTCAAGCTACTGATGGCGAGCCTCAGCACGGAGTTGAAAGTAACGGTGACCATACATATGGAGATGGAGAGTGGAAATGCTAAGGTTTACCATTATCTATTTTAACCATTATCTATTTTTACCATGAAAAAAGGCATAAAAGAATTAGAAAAAATACAGAGGTGCGCAGTACGTTTTATATTTAATAAGTACCATAGAACTGATTCCCCATCTTCGTTAATGGCAGCAATTGATATTAAACCTCTCCATGTCAGACGCAAGATAGCCCGCCTATCCTTCCTTCACCAACTAATTCATGGAAAACTAGGCATCTCTCCAGCCCCCTATGTGCAGTTTTCAGAAACGCCTAGAACTCGTCGTCATCATAATCACACTTTAGAACCATACTTCGCGCATACAAACGCTTTTAAATTTTTTCTTTTCCCAAGAACTAGCGACGAATGGAACGCCCTGCCTCTACAAGTGGTATCGGCTTTTGATTTTGACAACGCACTTTGTGAGCTATCTTAGATTGTATATGTGCTACAATAGACCATTTTATTATTCTGTGTGATACAGCTGTATTGAGTGAATGTATTTTTCTGCCCTCCTTGCCTGGACCCAAATGAGGGTCTGCAGTATTGTGAAAATAAAAAAATTAGAAAATAAAAACCTCGAGTACCTGTATGGTTTCTTAAATATTGTATGCACTAAAATTTTAGATGCTCAAGCACTGAGGACGAGGGAGAGTTGAGGCGACGTTAGGCCCGTTACAAGTTAGTTAGCTCTTGCTTGTGTATCCGCTTCTCGGCACTGTCTAGAAAGCTTATTTTTGGTCGAGAGTGTTTTTTGTTGATTTATTGTTGCTTTCTGCAGCTTTGAAGAAAAAACCTCTGCGTGGTGTGCCAAGAGTCGACTTCGCCGCATAGAATAATTCAGCTTGCACAAACTAAGCTTTGCATTTTTGATCATGCAAGGGTGACCGCCCAGCACGAAGACTGCCGTAATATAGTCCGGTAGAAATATTATGTACCTCATGCACGGGTAGAAACTTACCGCATTTATGGAAAGAAAAAGCCTGCATGAACCAAACTTCGGTCACGTCGCATGAAGACCGACGTGACCACCTCAGTTAAGCGGTTATATTTTTATTTTCTTCGATGCTGCTGGCGTCCGAACCATGCCATATGTCCTTCGGCATGAATAAAGCCTTATGCTTATATGCGAATTAAATTCCAACAAGCTGTTCAGATCCTGTGGTGTGTTCTGCAGTTCTACCCGTCGTTCTTCTGCGTGCAAATCATATTTTCTTTTTTACGAACCTTCTCTTCAATTGCACAATGTGTCCTTCTACAAAGTTTGATGTCGGAGCAGAGTAGAGAATGTCGACTGCGCCATTATACAGTTCTGCTTACTTTGGAATGCAGCAACAGAGGTAAGATTTTTGTGAAACTTAAGGCAACATGAAACTGAACCCAACACGCACCAGCGACAAAGGTAAAACAGCGTTTTTTTTTTTTTCATTTTGAATAACACATACCTGCTTTCTTCTTTTGCTGTTACAGAATAACAGCGCGTTAAAGGACTATAACCCCAGAATGAAACGTCAGCAAAGGTCGACGGCCTGCTTTTCGTGAACCTGAAATATGCAGAACTTACGAATCTGGGAGATGCAGGCATGGAGCGCAAGAGAAAGGACGTGCGCAATGTTTGCTCTGAACTGTAGCATGTAGATTGCGCCAGAAAAAGAAACAACTGCAGGGCTTTGTGAAGCCGAAGCATACGTAAAAGTCAAAAGCAGCTGCGGCGATTGGTTATGCACTTTCGTGTACTGCAAGTGATGATGTTTTAGACGAGCAAGCTCACTGGCTGTACCGCATATATCATTTCTTAATAGTAACAAGGTCTTGAGCGGGACAAAGTGGGGCGCTTTGTTCCATGGAACGACTTTTACACAAAACAGCGTATGAATAACACAGCGCAGAGCGTACAAGGCACAAACCGGGTGAAAACAACGGCTGCAGTTGTGCCTTCGCGTGCCGCTGTCTTAATAAAAGAGCACAACTTACTGGCGCCGTGTGGAGAACCGCTTTCGCCTGAAATGCGAATAGGTACTTTATAAAGACGAGTTCGTCAGTTAAGAAAAAAAGCAAATGTCTGCGTCACACGAGCGGAGAAATATTGTTACAGTTGCAATTGCTCGACTGCACTAAATTAATTAAATGCCCTGGAGATAAATTTATATTCATTTTAACGAATTATGGTGCGGTTAGCACTTTACTTCAGCTAACAAAAAGAGCACGTAAGCATGGCCCGAAAAATAATGCTGTTCCAGGACCTCGAGCGATAATTTTGAATAATAACTGGCTTCTTGCTCCGCGGTGATTGTTGTCGTTGGTTAAAAGAAAAAGCGTTTGTCCTATAGCACCTCACAAGAAGGCCCCGCCATCTTTGCACAAATCGTGCCTACAAACTTCGCAACACGCGCGAACACGACCCAGACACGTGCAGCCCAAGTAATAAAAGAGCATAAATCAGTGGCAAGGAGAAACGGGGAAAAAAAAGAAGAGAAGGCGACGGGATAAAGCACCCGCGCGGGGAGATCGGTGGTCCGTCGCTCGTCGCTTCGCATTAGCATGTGAAAGAGGTCGAGGCGGATTGATAAGTCGCGGCGGCAGTGTGGCATGGGGCGGTGAGAGAGCCACCCCGAACGTGCCCAGACTCATCTATTACGGGATCGGCAGGCGACTCACAAGGGGCGTCGGCTCGGCTCTCGGGGAAGAAGTCTACGACGCGCACAGCCCGGTACGCGATCTGCAGGTTGTGGAGAGACGCGCGGTGCGGTACAAAGAGGGAAGATGGAGGAGAGTAGTTAGGTTCCGGTGAAAAGAGAATAACCAAGAGGACGACCGGTGAGGTTCTGAGATCGGTGCTAACGCACTCTCGGGCGCCGCCACGGCCCTTTGCACCCTCGACCGACGAACAGCGGCCAGGAGGTCGGTGGCGGACATGGTCGGACGAGGGAAAAAACCCGATCATTGAGCGCGGCGGCGCGGGGCGGGAGTTGATCGAACGGGCGAGTTGGTTTGTGTTGACAAACACTGTTCTTATGTGTGCTGTGTCGCATCTAGGTGCGAGTACCGAGGAGGAGGAGGAGAAGGAGAAGGAAGAATAGGGGATAGTGGTAATAATGTATGTGGAGATGACGCAGATGTCTGTCACGCCACAGGCTATTGCGTTTACAGGGCAACGGCGGAGGAAGGCTGAAGGATGGGGCAAGGGGTAGCGGAGAAGGTGGTGTAATGGAGGCAAGAAGGTGTGGGGGCAACAGAGAGTGTGAACAGGCGCGTGGCCGGCGTGGTGTAAATATTGCGAAACAGAAAAAACGTACTTGTGTAGCCGGTCGCGCTTTAAAGTATGGGCCCGACGTCATCACAAGGCGACGATGAGAGGAAGGAAAGGTGGGCAAAGTCAACAAACCTCACGGTACGCACGCAGACTTATTGCAGAATCGACGCCTGTTTTCGTTTACCAGCTCTGTAATAATGTACCGGATAGACGACTCATTTCCGTCTAATATTTTGTCGCTGATATTTTCATGCTTAGCTTGTTACCCTCTGAACAGCTCATCTTATTCGCTCATTGTATTTGTTTACTTTGCTCTATATTTAGCGCTCCACATGTATTAGAGCACACGAACGTGGCAGCGTGAAGTGCGTTGGCGTTATTTACGAGTGGCCTAGAGCGGGGAACAATATACGTTACCGTGCATGCCCTGTAGTATGATTTGTGGTTTACTTCTCACGTATCAGAGACATTACTGAACACAGGAGGCAGCGGTAAAGGTCAGGACATAGTCCGGGGTGTGCATTCGAAGGCTCCAGACAGATGTATGTGCGCTTGTGTGATGGCAGATCGTGCAAAGTGAAGCTCAAATCAAATGGCCTTTTGTCGCCAGTTCTCAAGAGTTGTCCCCACAGTTTATTTTATTTATTTCGGAATACTGTCAATCCCATCTTGGGATTTTTACAGGAGAGGGCAAAACATACAAATACAGGTTCAGTGCTAATTTTTTTTTTTAAGAGTAGAAAATAAAGGCAGAACATGCAATACAAAAGGCAATAATAAAACAATCATGTCATCAAACTGATGATGTCACTTGATTACAATAAATACACTGAGAAGAGTACTGCAATACAAGAATACGAGCAAGGTTATGATGTGAGGAATGAGAGTACAGAACTCTCAGCGAGGGTAATAAATTTGTCTATGGTGCGTTGGGCTGTGACTGACGGATGCAATTGATTCCAATCTCGAACAACTTGTGGAAAAAAAGAATATTGGAAAGTATTACTGCGACAGAAATATTCTTCAAGGGTGAGTGCATGCTTGTGACGTGTTCCTCGTGTAGTGTTTATACGAACAAAGTCTGTGGGAGACATCTTTAATGCATTATTAAGAAGTAGATACAAAAACTTTAAACGGTTCCTTTATCTTTCGGGATTATCGCACTGGAAAAAACTTTGTGCGCTTAGCTGCGGGCCAAGCGCGTGCACTTTTTTATTTATCTTCTGGCTACTAAGCGCTGATACGCGATGGCGCCATTATTTAGGCGGCGAAATGATGTCAGAAAATTTAGTGGAGTAGCGAGGGCACCGGTGGCCTCCTTATCTCTGTAAGTTTAGATCGTTGATTGGAGGTCAGTGAGAGAGGTATTTGTCCTGTTGTGCGCATAATGTTAATTATTATTGATAATGACCTTCGAGCACTGCTTGCTGGACAACCGTAATCAGCCAACGCCTATTTAAGGCAGACACACCCAGCTCATTGTAACAAGACATTATCGCCTCCCATCTTTGTCCACGGCCTTGCTCTGCCGTTCCCTACTCTCTCCCGCGAGGTAAATGATGTGACAGGCTTAAGGGAGGATTTTCAGGAAGACCTGTCCGCTCTCGTGGTCCGCCTCGCCATTGCGGCATATTTGGCACAAACCAGACGACGCGAGATGTTTACCCTAACTATGGGGACAACCACTGTGTGTCTATTTCTTCTCTGATAATTGATGTTGGGAAAGGGCAGCGTATTCCAGCGCACATTCTGCGGTTATCTGAGTGAGACACACCTTCTTTTACGCATACCCCGCTGTGCCTACAAACCTTATGCCGTAGTTTCAACCCACGCCTGGGCTTTCCCCGAGCTAGGCAATCAACTCTACCTCGTGCAGTGCGGTAGGTAAGAGCTTTCGCGCAAGCTTATTATTTCTTCGTCGAAACGGCTAGTAGAGGCGCCTGCGTCTGCATAGGAACGATCTGCCGACTTCTTTACTCGTTCATAGAAGTGGCAATGCCCGAACTGACGGCCACAGTATGAAAAGAAGAAATTGAAAAGCTGACAAATCACTCGGCTATGAGCAGTCTCAAATCCCTGCTGGGTTTCCTGAAGTCTGCCGGTCTGACCGAGTGACTGCGGAGTGTCAAGTCATGGTTTGATCGCGCACGTGTGTGCCTGCTTCCCTTTCTCTGCATCTCTTATTACTATTCCCCGTGTTTCGCTCTCATCCAAAAGCCCTGGTTATGCTTCTTTCAAACTTCTTTCAAACCTTTTTATCATGCCTGATGAATATGTCGTAGGCAAGCCTTATTTTTCATTACTGCTTCGGTAAAAAAATAATGGCAAAATGCTTTTTGTTCACGAGAAGTGAGCTGTTTCTAATACACGAAGTCAGGACAAATATGGAGTGAGCACTTTCATGTGACAGGTGCTCAGTATGAAGGCATGGAAAGTTTGGCACCTATCCGAGTACTATAATTACTTACTCTAACCCCTGTTTTGTTACACGGCATGCTCGCATGTTTCTGGCTGGCCGAGACATGCAACAATTTTGTACAGCTGAGTGACATGCTACGAAGTATCATTTTCAGTTGAATTCGTTATTCTTGTTAATTTATTATCTGCTATTGCGAGGCAATGTTTGGCGAGGAACGTCTTTGTTATTTTGTCGAGGCGATGTGTAGCGTTTAGCAGCCGCCCAACATCTCATGTTTTTTTTATTTTTATTTGAAAACAGAAATAAATACAAGCAAACTATGTACAATGGTACTGGACCCATAGCCAAGGCTAGTGTCGGGTCCAACACAATGATAAATTGCAAAATGCAGCAGGTGGAGAGAACACTTCTCATATAAATAATGTCAAAATTTTAAAATCACAACATACATCGCTAATATATACACTTGTTATCATGCATACATTCTTTGCACGCAGTAAATTTAAATATTACCAATTTTAGTCATTTGGGTACAGAATTTACAGCTCAACCGGTGGAAACTTACAGATTCAGCAAAAATATTTTAAGAGATTGTTTGAACTGGTGTTAGCAAAGCCCGCGTGGCAAGGCAAAAGCGGCTCACATACGAGCTTCTTCAGCAAGCTAAAAGAACGTGACAAGCGGTCCAAGGTCACCCGCCGCGGTGGCTCAGTGGTTAGGGCACTCGGCTAGTGAGCCGGAGTACCCGGGTTCGAACCCGACCGCTGCGGCAGCGTTTCGATGAAGGCGAAACGCAAAAGGCGCCCATGCGCTGTGCGATTTAAGAGCACGTTAAAGATCCCCAGGTGGTCGAAATTACTCCGGAGCCCAACCCTACGGCACCTCTTCCTTCCTTTCTTCTCTCAGACCCTCCTACATCCCTTCCCTTATGGCGCGGTTCAGATGTCCGCCGAGATATGTGACACAGATACTGAGCAATTTCCTTTCCCAGAAAACCAATTTACCAATTTTACCAAGGCCCTTTTTATTCCCCGGTGCACGCTAAGGATGATTTGCAAAAAGCCAGAAATAAGTGAGTATCCTCTGCGCGATTGTTCAAATGTAAATGTGCTTATGTACGACCAATATTTCAAAATGTGCCGATATACATCTTCTTCAAAGTTCGTGACTTCAGTGTCCAAAATCTGTAATTGTGATCTCATTTCGCTTAATTAGACTGCGGAGCCCGTGTTGCTCTTTTGTCAATGGCAAGTAAATGTTATGTTTGTACAAAGGAATAAAACTCACGGGGTCGTCATGTAAGAGAGCACAACAACGGATGCTAGATGAGATGTTCGCGGTTTGAAACGAGCTATGTTCTGCCGTCGGTTTATTTCTGGTTGCGTAACAACGCAATGTTGTTGTTTTTTTTTTCTTCTGCTTCAAGTCTACACTTTTAAAGGCCCACCATTCCACAGCCTCGCACAGCCCATGAGTAGAGTGAAAAAGAGTAGAAGGGAAAATGTGCTAAGGTTAGGAGGGCATGCCTCTGTTTGAGGGCCCTCTATACACGCAGCAACGAGGCATGAGTGCAGAAAAATGCACAGAACGAGTACAGATAACTCGTACACGCAACTAATTCTAGGGGGCAACAAACAGCCGTTGAATTCTAACTCCCGTCCTAATTGTGAGCGAAGAGTATCCGCCAAAACTCAGCCTTAGTAAGAGTTCGGCTACCCCCGTGGTGTTCCGTAACCGCGTTTCAAAACACGCTGAGTGTTCTCGTCGACGGAAACGAAGCGATCAAGGCTGCACCACTGTCGCTTCGTTCACTTTGTTCGCTCTGTCCTGCGGCCCACCGTTTTTGTAACCCACGAGTAAATTGCTTAGACACAATGGGAATATAACGAAGTGCATTCGTCACTTTGCTATTTCTTTCAGCTCGAGCGTCAGGTTACGGAGACGAACATTCACGGCGAGATCCCTGCGGCGAAGCCTCGACATCGAAAGACCTTGGGGGCGCATATACTGTGACAATCAGGAGCTGGAGTTATGAAAGACTCTGTGTGGGCGAGATTCGCTTCTGCTCGCCCGAGCGGTCTCTGCCAGGCCTGATATCTCGTCGCGTCGTGTCCCCCCCCCCTCCCCCCCCCCCTCCCTTATGCTGTGTTCCTTCCGCATCGTGCCTCCGCAATTTGGTCAACAGGCGCCCACTGACGGCGTGAAACTGGGCTATTTGTGAGTGACGGGGGCTGCACGACGCGACGACTGTCCGCCGCCGGTCGAAATCAGATGCCGCCAGCCAGCTGCGACCGCCCACGACTCAGTGCTCCCGGCAATCGCTGGTCGTCGCACGACCTTTTAGCCTGAAGTGCGCAGCAAGCCATGCATGATACCCTGCGGGAACAAGCGGCGCAAAGGTCAAGTACGGCCTTTTCTGATGTGTTAGTGCTATCGCCGTTGGTTGTTTGTTTACTTGCATATTCGCTTATTCGTGGCGCCCTCGAGGGCCGGAGCAGAGCGTTGCAGCGGGCAGCCGATTCCCCCTCCCCCCCCCCCTCCCCCCTAGCTTTGACTTTCTAACCGCTTGTTTTCTGACCTGCTTACATATTGTTTGTTATTTGTTAGTTAGTTTGTTTGTTTGTTTGTTTGTTTGTTTGTTTGTTTGTTTGTTTGTTTGTTTGTTTGTTTGTTTGTTTGTTTGTTTGTTTGTTTGTTTGTTTGTTTGTTTGTTTGGAGGCCTGTTTGCCCGATTGTTTTGATATGTTTGTTCAACCATACAATGAATGATTTTAATGATACAGCATCACCGAAATGGAAGGAAACCACTGAAAGCCAATGGAATCTAAGAAAAACCAGAATAGTCGCTGAATATATTTTGTTCCCATGATACACAACGATCTGTTATCCTAATTCTCTTAAGGACATGGAGAGAATATTCGTCAGGGACGATTATTTGCGGAAGTCAAAACAGCGTCAGTTGAAGGCGCTTCAAGGCGAACGTCAGCGAACTTCAGGAAGCGAGTTCTATTGAAAGTTGAAACGTATTTTGACACACGAGACAGTACGCTGCAGTGTATCTGGAAAAGCATCTAGTGTTATTAGAGAGTACGAAATCCATATCTATCAAACAGGCCTGTTAGATGGATGCCGTACCCTCAGCGCATCGTGACTGCATCGCCAACACCTGCTCGCACGCCGACGGCACCTTAGCGGCGCTGGATTAACCTGACTCAATGGGCTGTATATGACCCGACGTACCTTCTTCATTAATGTTTGTGGATTGTGGTATTTTTAACGTCCCGAAGCGACTCAGGTTATGACAGACGACGTAGTGAAGGGCTCTGAGTTAATTTAGACCACCTTGGGTTCATTAAAGTGCGTTGACATCGCACAGCACAAAGGCGTTTTGGTATTTGCCTCCACCTTAGTACAGGCTCCACGGCTAAAATCGAATACACGACCTTAGAATCAGCTGTCGAACACCAAAATTACTGAAGAAGGACGTTCTGGTGGGCTAGTTGGTTCATAATGAAGAGAACGAGTACAAGCTGCGCGAACAAGACGGGTCTATTTGTCTGTTTTTTTGTGTGCCTTACGTCCCGTCTTGTTCGAGCAGTTTTGTACCCACCAAAATTATGGAGCCACCGCGGTGGGTCATTAATCGTTGTTTCGAAGGACGACACCAGGGGTTCTTTGAATAGGTTTATTTTGAGAGTGCAACGTGTTTCACGGAGTTCTTTCCTCTGGTCGGAAACGACCTTTTTTCATTACACAGTGTTAACCATCACAAAACAAGGGAAAAGAATAACACGGAGTCAAAACAGAAACTAGGTCATGTTGAGGAAATTAGTGTTTTGAGCGGCGCGTAGACATGACATCGATAACCTTCACAGCAAAACCGATGTACTCGCTCTAAATGACAAGAATATATGCATCAAGCTGTGACGGCGCTAATTAAATTACCTGTAATCTCCAAAAAAAGCCTGAAGTTTTGTCGGCCAGAAGATGAGGATCGTATACGAAAGGGCAGGTAATGTTTGTAGAAAATGCAGGTAGAAAGTGGAGGGCCGCCTGTAGGAGTCGTGATGTGTTAAGTCACAATTTAACAAAATTAACATCGGTCTCCTGAACAGAAAATATACAGCCCAGCTGATCAGTTTCGTGCAACTAATTACATTATCATTTGGCAATGCGATTGCATTAAAAGCTTTGATGCCGTTGCCCGAAATAATGTCACGTGCGGTCTGGTGATAATTTCTCCTCAGCGAATTAGATTTATCCGAGCTGGTGACATCACCGTCCATCCAGCCAATGAGCTAATTTTATGACCGGCGACCTATTTTTTTTCCCCAATGAGGCTTGTGATGCCCTCCCATTAAAGCAATACAATACATCTTTATTTTCCAGAAAGAACTAGATGGTCACTTGAGCTAAAAGCTTCACGAAGAGCTTGTCGAGGCACAAGAGACCATTTAAATCGGTACAGCATAATGAAAGCAGTGGAAATATCACTACTAAATGATATTAAAGACAAGAACATGACAATAAATGTGACAGATCAGACAATGGTAATTTCAAGTCCTAGTTTCAAAAATCGATTGCAAAAATCATAGTTGCCCTGTAACGTTTCCTTCAACTGCATGTCATAAACTTAGAGGATGCTTCGACACTTTGAAGACAACCTGCTTCATCGCGTCGCTGACGCTGCAAAGTGGAGGTGCGAGCCTGGTGCATCACGCGCAGCGTTACCTGTGAGGCACGTGCACTACTGTCGACGCTGGACCAATCACAGGAAACCAGAGTGTGCCTCTCTTTATTTGCGGACGTATTCCTTGGTGGCTCACAGCGGATGCGTTTTCGTCCCGCGTCGCGAAAGGAAATCGTTCAGCGGCTGCGCGGCGCATGTGCGTATTGTTACTGCGTTACGAAGGAACACGCAGGCGCACTTCGGCTCTCACTTTCGTTTCTCGTATGACAGCTATATCCGTCACTGGAAGGCGACAGAATCTCAGTACATTAGATGGAAAATTCCCCTCCTTCTGGAAGACTAACAGAATCATGGGCAGGGCATGCAATGCGAAGAAAAAATTCAGGGGGGCACTTTGTTGACCTAAAGTGCGGGGAGGCGGAAGCCTTTAGCGCGGTGTTGCTGCTTGCGTCACTGGTGTGTGGTTAACATGTTAATTAAGTACACAATTGTTTGTGAATCTTAAATGCTAGAGACACTGGACGGCGTTTGGAAGGCATCCGTCTGCTTCGACGCCTTTCTGCAAACACTCTCCAGTGTCCTAGAAAAGGAGGAAGGCAGGAAGTAGCGTAGCCATTAGCATGCTCGGCTGCGGAACGAAAGGATGGTGGTTGATATCCCATCGTGCACAAAGATTTTTTTTTTCTGGTCTGACTAGAAAAGCGTGACACCTCTGCTGACAAACTTCTGCTGGCAACCTGCTGTCGACAACGATGAGGCATTAAAGGTGTTCGTCTTAATATAAGGGGTAGTCTTATGGCGTAACGGAATGAATTCCAAGAGACAAGCCAAGGCAGAGAGCGGCAGCCAGTCAGGTGGGCAGATGAGATTAGGAAGTCTCCAGCGATAAGGTGGTCTCAGATTCCACAGGACAGGGCTAATTGGAGGTCAAGGGGAGAGAGAGGTCTTCTTCCTGGAGAGTGCGTAGTTAGGAAGATGATTATAATGATGATTACAACGGAGGAAAAAGTATCTATGAGCAAACAAAGAGGGAGTCATGAACAGCCTGCGCTGACAGTAAAGTCCCCAAACAGCGCCAATGTCTGCTAGAATACAAGGGAAAAGGAACGCCACTCGAGCTTTATTTGCCGGATGTCCGGAGAATTCAACGGTGCTTCACGTTAGATGTTCAGATCCTTAAAAAGCGGGTGTGACATATTACGCCAGTATAATTTGCGTTCACTTTATTCACGAATGACGTTGTAGGTGGTGGCATGCGTTATTTAACGTCCTGGGGCTATACTGTGAGCGGAGCCATGAAGGACTATTCCGGCTTAATTTTGACCACCTGGGGTTCTTTAACGTGGCCGCCCTTCATGGTGATACATTTATGATCTCAAGGCGGGCGAATTTTTTTTTGTCGTTTTGTCTTTACTAAGGAAGCCGCTGCGGCCTGGATTGAATCCCAATATTGTGGACCACCAGCCGAGCGCTCGAGCCACCGTGCCATCCCGGCGGCAATGAATACGACGCTATTTCTGCAATGTACACACCCACCAGGACGTTGGGGAAAATTTTTTTTTTTCTGAGTTCGAATATAAACTATAAGTCATCGTCATCATCAGCCTGAGTATACCCACTACCGGGCAAAGACCTCTCCCATGTCTCTCCAATTAACCCTGTCCTTTGCCAGCTGCAGTCACCGTATATCCGCAAACTTCTCAATTTCACCCCCCCCCCCCCCCCCCCCTCCCTGCTACGCTTGCCTTCTCTCAGTTGAAACCTCAGCAGTCGTGCAGGTATTGCGGAATCAGGGTGTAGAAGGGTCTTATTTGAAAATACTCGAAGATATCTACAACGACTGCACAGCTACCATGGTACTTCATAAAATCAGCAATGAAATTTAATAAGGAAGGGTGTCAGGCAGGGAGACGCAATCTCGCCAATGCTATTCACCGCCTGCTTACAGGAGGTGTTCCGAGGCCTGGATTGGGAACAGCTGGAGATAAGAGTTAATGGAGAATACCAAAGTAATTTGCGATTTGCTGACGATATTGCCTTGTTAAGTCACTCAAGAGATGAGCTGAAAAACATTATCAATGAGTTAGACAAACAAGGCAGAATGGTAGGTCTTAAAATTAACATGCACAAAACCAAAGTTGTGTTCAACAGTCTCGCAAGGGAAGAGCAGTTCACAATTGGTAGGGAGCTGCTGGAGGTGGCAAGGGAATATGCGTACTTAAGGCAGACAGTGACCGCTGATCTTGATCATGAGAGGGAAACAACTAGAACGATAAGAAAGGGGTGGAGCGCATATGACACTTTCTCTCGGATCATGAATGGCAGTTTACCAATATCCCTCAAGAGAAAAGCATATTACAGCTGCATCTTACCGGCACTCACCTACGGGGCAGAAGCGTGGAGGGTAATGAAAAGGGTTCAGCTTAAGTTAAGGACAACGCAGCGAGCTATGGAAAGAAAAATTATCGGAGTAACGTTAAGAGACCGCAAGCGGGCAGAGTAGGTGAGGGAACAAACACGAAGTAATGACATCTGGTCGAAATCAAAACGAAAAAATGGGCTTGGGCAGGGCATGTCATGGGAAGGCAACATAACCGCTTGCCTTTAAGGGTAACTCCCATAATTAAACATGCACATCTGATGCTCAGCAGTGGCCAATCTTCACGACGGCGTGCAGAAGCTTTTTAATAAGACAAACTTGAGTACGTATCGCTAATTTTACACCGTTTTCGGAAGTACCAATGTCGTCTCTGTTATACAAAAAAATACTGAAACCATCTGAAGTTTCCATGTGTTTCTTTTGAAAAGCCCTCCACGACTGCTCTCGCTCTTATCCTTATACCTCGGTTATCATGAAACTAACATTCTGAAGCACAGACGAGACGGGAGCTTAACAAACACGCTCACACGGTGCGGCATGTGTGTTTCGTTTTCTATGTCTTGTGCCTTCATTTTTGTCTGCGTTGTGTGAATTACGAAACCCACTAGTCCAGCAAAAAACTTTACTGGCTCTAACACAAGCACAAAAAAGCGTCGACGTGCTCACAACCGAAGAGATTTCTCGGCTTAACTTCATGGCGACGCGTTTCTACTCTCAATGCTGTAGGTTTTCCACGGGGGCAGTGCCACGCTTTCAAAACACTGCAACGACGAAAAACACATTTTCAACGAAATAACAACCATGTAGTGCTTTCAATTTTCTTAACCTTTTTGCCGCAAAAACTCTCGAAGCAGGGACCTCAGAGCTCAGCGAGCCACCACGCGGAACCAAAACATATTTTCACGCACAAGCTGATACGTTCGAATTCCACAGAGCCTTATCGGAAACGCCGGGCACGCCTCGCAGTCACTCACTAAGGCATTCGCCTCAGTATCTTCCAATTTAGAGTGGGCTGCGCGTTCGACTACGCCCTCAAAGTCAAGGCACCCGTAGAACGTGCCCAGGCATCCAAAGTGCTCATTTGAGGAGCGAACGAATGCTATAATAGCAGCTTTCAGAGCATGCGGGCAGCAGTGCCCCCTGATCAGCTGTGGATAAGGAATATTTTGTATAAACTAGTTTGCGGAGTCACTTCAGGACCGTCTCAGAAAAAAGTAATGCGCAATGCTTTGCATGCATGCATGCGAGCATACATATATGTATAAACATGAATATCCTGGTTTGCCGTTCCTCCTGTAAAGCTCTTCACTGCATGCTTACCTTCTCTGGAGAGTCGCATCTTGGCTGCACGGCATGTAGTTCCGTCCACCATCCTAGTGCGGACGCCATAATGGTTGCTCAATTTTTTAGAGCGTTGTTACTCAAGCCTACAATCATAGAAAACTCCGCTTGTTTTACTTGTCCTGTCGGCAGTTGGCAACCAGCCCAGTTTTCTGTGTGTGTGTGTGTGTGTGTGTGTGCGTGCGCGTGTGTGTGTGTGTGTGTGTGTGTGCGCGTGCGTGCGTGCGTGCGTGCGTGTGTGTGTCTGTGCGTGCGTGCGTCTGTGTGTGTGTCTCTGTGTGTGTGTGTGTGCGTGCGTGCGTGCGTGCGTGTGTGTGTGCGTGTGTGTGTGTGTGTGTGTGTGTGCGTGCGTGCGTGCGTGTGTGCGTGTGTGTGTGTGTGTGCGTCTGTGTGTGTGCGTGCGTGCGTGCGTGTGTGTGTGTGTGTGTGTGTGTGTGTGTGTGTGTGTGTGTGTGTGTGTGTGTGTGTGTGTGTGCGCGCGCGTCTGTGTGTGTGCGCGTGTGTGTGTGTCTGTGTGTGTGCGTGTGTGCGTGCGTGCGTGTGTCAAGGGAGGGTAAATGAGGGGGTCGTTTTACATACTTATGAAGTAAGCCAGCACCCACCGAAACCAAGCTGCATAAGGGAATGTTTCCAGTATATTGTGGTGTTGAATCAGTGGTGTTATCACAGCGAGATTAATACTGTTTATCTGTAATTTATATAATTAACTACAAAGCAGAAGAAACAACTATGCCGCCGGCGGGATCCGAACCCACGACCTCCGAATTTCGCGTCCGGTGCTCTATCAACTGAGATACGGCGACAGCTGTCCAATCTGCTGCTTTCGTGGGTATCTATGTTTTGCGTGTAACGGAACCTTGAGAGTGTTCACCAGCGTCACCCTTCTCCATAGCGGCGGACGTAGAACGTCCTGTATTCCGCGACTGTGGCGTGGAATGTCATCGAATGGCGAGGGCAGAAGCTGTGTGAGAGCTCTAGTATGCTACCTATGGGATCAAGACTGTCGGAACCGAGGCCCTCGTTAAGGTATTTAGCAAACAAGGGAAGAGAAATGGGGGGCTTCTTTGACATACATATGAAGAAAACCAACAGCCACCGAAACCAAGGTGCATGGGAGAATGTTTCTAGTGTTTTTGCACCTACGCGCCTTGGTTTTCTGTGGCTGTTTGATTCCTTTGTGCTGACGTCAGACTGTACTGAGCATTGCGTCATGTGCATACTGTGCTTCATCCTTGCCATGCAAATGGACACAACACACAGAAGGCACTGGATACTCACTTTCATCCCATAGCAATATCACGACTAACAAAGCATAACCATGTTAAACTATTGGTTTGGTTTGGTTTATGGGGGTTTAACGTCCCGAAGCAACTAAGGCTATGAGGGACGCCGTAGTGAAGGGCTCCGGAAATTTCGACCACCTGGGGTTCTTTAACGTGCACTGACATCGCACAGCACACGGGCCTCTAGAATTTCGCCTTCATCGAAATTCGGCCGCCGTGGCCGGGATCGAACCCGCGTCTTTCGTGTCAGCAGCCGAGCACCGTAACCACTGAGCCACCACGGCGGGGCCATGTTAAACTATTCCGAACCAAGATAAACAATGTAAAATAATGGCGACCAAATGCTGGCGCACCTGATTCGCATTTGAATTAACAACACAAATCCACTGTCATTTTTTTTCGGGGACGTATTTGTGTTAAAGAGCTTGTCAGGTAAGCGGCGTCGCAGTCGGCGTAGTAAGTCTTTCCTATGCTCTACACTTCATGAAGAAGGTATTTCGGAGGGCTACTAGGCACTGGAACAGACAGTGCACCAGATTGGCATACGGTGAAAAACAGTTGATGCAGGAAATAATCACACCGCATGCCAAAGAGGTGCTGAACTCCCTTTGTTCCCCCCCTTTCTTAACTAGAACTACCTGGCTTGCTTCGGACCAACTGGACCAACAGCGTGCCTTGGTGATTCGTGCACAGGGGGCTTGTTGTTGTTGTTGTTGTCCTCTAGATAAGGGTGCTTTGAGCGCGTAATGTGTCGCTCTTTCTTCTTCTTCTTCTCCACAGTAAACACGGCACATACCCACGCGTGGGGACTGGCCAAGGTACGGTGGTGAATGCTAACGAGGTATATATTGGTGAAATTTTGAAACAAATTAATCAAATTATATATACGAGGAATAAAATAAAGTACGCTTTTTGGACATGCGGTAGAATTTTATATTGAGTTAACAGGGTAATCGACCAGTTGCAATAATGTAATCATGAAGGTAGCCGCAAATAGTGCTTAACGAGAATCCCGTAGCACTCGCACCAAACGAGAGCAGAACTGGTAGAGATAAAGGGAGTCCTATAAGCTCGAAAGAGGGACCTCCAAATACTGTTTTCTTTGAAATGCGAACCGCCGACAAGAGAGCAGAAAATGGACTATTGTTTCAACTTCTCCGCATGAGGTACAAAGTTTGTCGTAGCGAACCCGCATCTGCATGAGTACAAGTTGAGGTGGGGGATTCTGCATCGCAAAAGCGTCATGGACACCTCACGCCGCATTGACTTACACGGTCGGAATGAATTGTCGCTCTTTAATAAAGTGTTTTCCTTTTTCTCTCTATACTTCATGCGTGCAGACTCAGCATGAGGTGACAGATGTAGCCGCAAGCAAGCAATAAAAATTATGGTTTTAACGTTTCTTGGACATACGTTGTTGGAATCATTCCTTCCGCACTGTTCCCAGAGTTGCAACTATAGGAGGCGAAATAATAATAACTGGAAAATCGGTATTAAATTTCGAGGATGAATTATGCACTCCACCTACATTAATGGATTTTCTAAGTGAGCCGTTGCGCGCGCGCTCTCTCTCTCTTGCCCCCCCCCCCCCCCCCCCCCCCTAAAAATGTCAAAGTCCCAAAGCACCTTTTCAAGCAATGTACACTTTTCTATAGAGCACGCTCTTTGTCCCAGGGCATTACAAGTGATGTTGCGCACAATAATTCCAGGTAATGAGAAAGACGAAGTCGATCAAGTGCAGCCAGCTTCTCACAGCTACGATATTACAATATTTTCTTTTCTATGATTTGTTACATTTTGAATTAATCATTACTTCCTTTTTCTCTCTCTCTCTTTTCCATCCAAACTCATCTCTTTTCAGTCCCTGCCCTTTTTGCAGGTACTTGTGGTAGACTCCCCCGGAGTTGCTCTTTTAGTGTGCTTTTCTTTTGCCTTTAGTGTCTACAGGTGAATAGCAACCTTTGCCTCCCGATTCTTGGCCGATCCCCCAGTGTGGGTATGTGCCATCTTTTCAAAGGCTAACAAGATCAACAGCAATGCCACGCCACCGTCCTTCTTGGCTTCAAGTTTTTAGATATTTACTAATTTAGAAAAATTTACTTTTTTTACATACTTACCGGGTCGGGTATATATAAAACAGGGATCAAAAGGACATCATCGTGAATCGGGTTCCGGTTTACCACATTACAAGTTAAAGACGAGAATAACTGTGCTAATTAGTAGCTTAATTGCTTCTAGTAGGCACGAATAATTAACTAAGCGTGCTCACCTTTATTTCTCTGTTAGACGAACAACAATGGCATAAAAAATAGAAAAGCGTAAATCAGAGCTTTTTAAATGTCCTCGCGTTTATTGCGGCGAAAATCCCCATCACCCACGCGGTGCGCCCGTTGCGACGTGCGCGTCAAAGCTTCTCCTCTCTCACGCTGATGCCCACTTCACTTCCACACAGCTGCTCACGTTTCAGCTAGCGTTAATTAGTTCCACCAGGTGTCTCACTACAGTTATACGCGTACGCTGAAAGTTCCTCTTAAGCACAGAGAAATTCCTGCCATTAACGTAGAAAAGTTATTGAGAAAGATGCATTGCTTTTTTTTTTTTAATGTGTGGCAAAAAACTGCTCTTTCTATTAGTATTATTATTTAATGTCTGCTTTAAGTTCTGTCTTGCGAAGATTCTATTATTCTATGCAAAACTGTGTTGCAGGATCTCTCCAAATATACCGAGGCCTGCGCAGTTGTTATGGCTGCCCAGGTGCTAACTTTGTAATTTTTTACCGATAAGAATCTCAGATTTCGGACAAGGGACCCCGAGCTGAGTCCTTATCTGTTTATTATCTCTCTCTATCTTCCTCTATCTCTGTCGAGGGATTTCAGAGGGCGCAATCACATAAGGTTATTTCCCCGCGACAAGAGCGCATTTGGTTCAGAGAGCACTAGCAAGTGCGCAGTGCGTCATCACACACGCAAACACTGACTTGCAATAAGCTCCCGCTTGTGAGAAATCAAGACAAAAGCCGGCCATTAAGAAATCCGAAAAATTATGTTTCTCAGGGCGCCTTCGCGATTTCGAAATTTTTTCTGCACCGTTGCTGGCAATAAGCTCATCTATCATCCCAAGAAGACGAAAGACCTTAAGCTAGAACCTTGGTTTTGATGACAATTTAAGAAGTGTCTCCACAGACGCCCGCCATTAGGAGGGGGAAAACTCTACAGCGTATATTAGTGTTGGACTGTAAACTCGACCTTAAACTATATCTCTGAACTCGCGCGCGACTATCAGTTTTAATGCGTTGGCATTACTAACCCCGTTTCGCAAAATCTCTCCGTCCAATTTAGTGTCATGCCGTCGCCACCCTCCAGGAGGCCGCCTCCCACTACCCACCCATCTTTGTCTTCCACCCATCTCACCCTCCAGAATATTTCACTCACCACCAAACAACCTGTATTCACCCTCCAGGAGGATCCCGCCACTACCCACCCACCTTTGTCTTCCACCAATCTCATCTTCCAGAATATTTAACTCTTTTCTTGTGAAACAGCGCAACGGCACAAGGAAAAAGCATGATTGTTGATAAACACAAAGATCAGCTGACTAGAGAAGTTATCGAAGCGTCTGAGATCTTGAAGTTGGGTCGGAGGTGTGTGAGCACCCCTTCTGCCGCTATCTTGCAGAAGGAACATGAATTTTTGCACACGTGTTAGCCTTGTGTTATCAAATACGTGCGTGGTCGGAGGGATATCTGTCATGGTTCATTGTATTTTTCTGTTTTTCAGTGTCGCTGGCGCCTTTATAAGCATTTCTTCCTGAATAAACATTCTGCTGTTAGTCAGCGCTGTGTATCGTCCCTTCTTTTCCTCTGGCCTTGTGCCATTGCGCTGGTTCACAAGGAATCATGTCTCACCAACGTGCCCATCAGTTATTGTTGTATATTTAACTCACCACCAAAAAAACTGTATTCACTCTCCAAGGGACCTCCGCCCACTACCCACCCACATTTGTCTTCCACCAATCTCACCTTCCAAAACATTTCACTCACCACCAAACAACACATATCATCAACTTCCAGGAGGCCTCCGCCCACTACCCCCCCCCCCCCCCTTTGTCTTCCACCCATTTCACCCCCCAAAATATTTCGCTCACCACTAAACAACCTATATTCATCCTCCAGGAGGCCTTTGCCACTATCCACCCACCTTTGCCTTTATACGCTAGTATAATATACCCGCGTATAATAATATATGAAGTAACATTGGCAAAATTGTAATAGCGTACCATTTAAGGTTTTTATTTAATCGCAACTAACACTATTTTGTGCCTTGTGAGTTACTGCTCGCTTTTTTGTTTCTTTACGTTACCAGCATAAGAGCTTCCGCTTAGTGTTACAAACATTCACACCTCTTTGTCTATATTCAATTCTAGAGGCCCGTGACTGTGCGATGTCAGTGCACGTTAAATGTCCACAGGTGGTCGAAATTTCCGGAGCCCTTCACTACGGCGTCCCTCATAGCCTGAGTTGCTTTGGGATGTTAAACCCCAATAAACCAAACCATATTTGTCTATATTCGTCAACTGTGCCACCACGCTTTAAAAAGAAAATTTTGTTTTTGAATGACGCTTTGCCTCAGGTAGGCAGATGCAATCTTCAATGGGCGCCTTGCACTCTGTTAAGATTCCCTTGGGATCGCTTGCAAATTCATTCTATTCATTCGCTTGCGGCTGAACCCCAATAAACCAAACCATCTTTGTCTATATTCATTAACTGTGCCACCATGCTTTAAAAAGAAAATTTTGTTTTTGAATGACGCTTTGCCTCAGGTAGGCAGATTCATTCTATTCCAACGCTTGCGGCTGGATGACAGAAAATTCATCTCCTTGCCTGTGTGTCCTGGTACCACATGCTGGCGCTGCAAAACACTTATTTTCTACGGCGTGTTACTTGAAGCGCTAAATACGCTGAAGACCTGAGAACGCCCCTTTGACTGAGGATTTTCCATGCTAGAACTGACTGAGGGCCGGTTTTCGCATCCTGAACGGTGCGGGAGGCGCTACAAGCTCTGTGCATTCCACCTCAGATGCCCACCTCGCATTCTGCGAGGCTCTGCTTTTTTTTTTTCTTTCTCTCTACGCCGCCTGCAGCTTCTCAATCTACTGCAGCAAGCGATTTCACTACATCCAGCCTCAGATTCGCGTGCTCCCGCCGTGCCTTACTCTTCTTGGCACGGCATCCCGTCTCGCCTTTACGCCACCGACCGAACAGTTCCGTTTAGACGACCCGCGAAAGCGCCCTCGCATCTCAAGCAGCCCTCGCGCGATGTGTGCATTCGCCAACGCGCCATCTGTTCTCGACCTCTCTGGTTCGAGCTAGTTGAGAATTATTGATTCCCACCGTGCAGCGGCCTTGGAAGGACGTCGCCTGGTCGCCCCTTATCTACTTCGTCCCCACTGTGTTGCTCGGCTGTCGACCAGGTCGATTAAGAGCGCTAAAAACGGCAGTCTGGTTCTCCTTTCTTACGCAACAGTTCTCGTTAATTTCCTTCTCATTCAATGGGCAAGCAAGACCAGGACATCTCTGTGCGTGCTCGTTGTAGCAACAGTGAAACGGCCTTGCTGTGCGTTAAATCGTATCAGCCGCCTTACCTACCAACACCCCCCCCCCCCCCCACACTCACCTCCCATTCCTCTGCTTTGTCCTTCAGATCTCATTTCAAAGCATAAGTGTGTTGAAACATAGGTCAATAGCGATTGAGAACTAATATCCAATGGCGCACATAATATTTGCAAAATTAATCAATAATAATTTGATTAATTACATTAACTTACTCTACTCTCGGTTACGGGAGAGGTAGAGATTTTTTTATTTCGACTTCAAAGAAATTCCGCCGTTAATATACCACATCGCGGTCAGTGACAGAACGCCACATCCACTATGCCACAGCGGTTCTCAGGTGCAAACATCTAGCAAAAATCTTTCAAAGCGACTCACGTATTAGGGTTTAAAAAAAAGGAAACAAGTAGGTGCTGTGGGTGTGTAAAGCAGTGTTAGGAAGTGGTAAAAGCGCTGGTGTTTTTACTCAGCAATGATTTCATTATTAGAGGACTAATGTACTACATTAACAGCCATGATACGTGCAGCGACTTATACGGTGTTCCTGTTGTCAGGCCAGTTATTTCAGAGGAACTCAGTACACCCCCCCCCCCCCCCCCCCCCCCCGTAAAAAGTAAACGGAAGTTGACGGTGTCGAAAAAAAATTTTTTTTTTTATTCCGAAGCGTAATGGGCGAGATTTACTGGTGCAGCGTGCAATTCGCACAATCTCAGTTAGGCTGCATAAGGTGAGGGTGATGAAATTACATTTTTTTTGCTAATATTGCCTTCCATTCACTTTTTACAGCAGTTATACGTCAGTACAAGAAGGTAAACTCGTGCTCCTCTACCTTATGCTCTTGCACAACGTATAACCAGGCGAAAGTGCTGCGCCGGGGTATACGGTCCGGTCTATTGGGTGGTGGTTTGGGGCGTTCACATATGTATACACCTCAGAGCAGCAAGAGGCTATATAACCCTGAGACGAGCCTGCAATGTGCGTTAAGGGTTCCTGGGCTCATGACGAGACGGACATAACTTCACCAGCGAAAGAACGAGACACGAGGAGAAGAAGAACACAGGACAACGCTGGACTAACAACTGAAGTTTACTCGAGAAACGGCCAACCTAGGTCACCAGAAGACGCATGCGTATCAGACACACCAAACAAAACAAACAGATACATAAGTGGCATATCACCGAGGAGTGGATACACGCTCAAACACTGGCAAACAACAAAATACAGATATGTCTATCAATCTTGCACGCGCACACTTCTGCTTAGGAAATTAACTTCCTTGCTAGTGAGATGCAAGGACGGTGCACTGATGCATGTGTCACTGCCTTACAGCCTAATATGAAAGGCCTCAAGGATTTCCCCCTCCTCCCTGTTTTTCCCTTTTCCGATAACAGAAATGTTGTTAAAACCTGGAACACATTCTTTACAACCCCTGCAGTGACGTGGGAGGGTATTTTGATCTGACGAATTTTTCAGAGAATTATTATGTTCGCGTGCCCGGTCATTCACATATCTGCCAGTTTGGCCCGTGTAAACTGTACCACATGACAGGGGTATCTTGTAAACGCTTGGCGGCGCTTGATCAAGCTGAAAGAAACCCTGACGCTGACGCGTATACTGTGTTTTCCACGTCGTGCACTCTGTGTGACGTAGTTGCGTTGCGTTTTCTTGAGCTGTATATTGTCAGCACAAGTTTCTTCAAATTTCCGAAAGAAATAGCCTGTGCCGCTACCAAGCACCAAACCGCAGCTTTATTGTCCATGCAAACAAAAAAAAATGCATAACCTGGGCTCGCAAAGCTTACTGGCAACCCGAATGTTAAGTATCTTGCTCATGGGGCCCCGAGAGTGGCGGTCAGGGCACCTAATAGAAGGTCTGTGAACCTGCCGTGTTATGTGTGCGTGTGTGTATGTGTGCGCGCGTTTGCGTGCGTACATGTATGCGTGCGTATGTGCGTGTGTTTGTGTGTGTTTCTGTGAATGTGTGTGTTTGTGTGTACAAGTGCTTTGTGTGCGCGTGTGTGTATACGCGCGTGTGCACGTGTATGTGCCTCTGTACTGCGTGTTTGTATGTATATATTTGTGTCTGTGTGCGTGTGTGTATGTGTGTCTGCGTGTGTTTGTGTGTGCGGGTTTGTGGGTGTATATATTTGCGCGTGTGTGTGTGTATGTGTGCGTGCGTGCGTGTGTTTGCGTGTGCGTGCGCGCGCGTCTGTGTGTGTGTGCGTCTGTGTGTATGTGTGTTTGCGCTCGTGTTTGCGCATGTGTGTGTGTGCCTCTTTGTGTTTGCGTCTGTGTATGTGTATTTGTGTGTGCGTATGTGTTTGTGTGTGGGCGTCTGTGTGTGTATTTGTGTGCGTGCGTGTGTATGTGTGTGTGTTTGTGTGTACGCGCGTGTTTGTGTGTGCGCGCGCATATGTGCGAGTGTGTGTGTGTGTGCAAGTGTGTGTGTTTGTGAGAGAGAGAGCAAGTGTGCGTGTGTGTGTGTGTGTGTGCGCGCGCGTGCGTGCGTGTGTGTGTGTACGTGCGTGCGTGCTTGTGTGTGTGTGCGCGTGCGTGCGTGCGTGTGTGTGTGCGTGTGTGTGTGTGTGTGTGCGTGCGTGCCTGTGTGTGTGTGTGCGCGTGCGTGCGTGTGTGTGCGTGCGCGTGTGTGTGCGTGCGTGCGTGCGCGTGTGCGTGTGCGTGTGTGCGTGCGTGCGTGTGTGCGTGTGCGTGTGCGCGTGTGTGTGTGCGTGTGCGTGTGTGTGTGTGTGTGCGTGTGCGCGTGTGTGTGTGCGTGTGCGTGTGCGTGTGCGTGTGTGTGTGTGTGTGTGTGTGTGTGTGTGTGTGTGTGTGTGTGTGTGTGTGTGTGTGTGTGTGTGTGCGTGTGTGTCTGTGTGCGTGCGTGTGTGTCTGTGTGTGTGCTGCTGTTTGAAGAATGAATAAAAACACCAGCAGCTACGTGGGGTTTTTTTTCTTCCAGAATCTAGTTATAGCAGCACCTGAAGACTCTGATGAACAGTTTCGCTTTGGAATGTGTGCAAGTATGGCACGAATTGAAGAGTGTAGGAAACTGCCTGCTTGAAACGCGGCTCACGTCTGCTAACAAGAATGATGACAAGCGAAGCTGAGGAAAAGCTTGCAAATAAATCTGAAAACCACAGCTTCAGTGATGAAAAAAAGTGCGTTGCAGTATTGACAGCCACGTTGGCAGTTCTTTCTCTTCTCTGCTGCATCGCTGGGCGTCAGAGTAAACACAAGTAAAACAACTGAGCACTTCAAAACGTTTTCTTACTGTAGATTTTGTAAAGTTATATAGCCGTGCTCGGCCGTACAGCACGCCGAGAACTTACTTTCGACAGTACGGAAAGCGCTAGGCGTACTTTAGTTTTTATCGTGATTTAAGGTCACTGACAAGGAAATTATATTTACCCAGCGCAAGCAAATCAACTGCAGAGCTCGTGAGATACTTTCCACATGAAACCAGACTGTGACTAGCTGTCCCTGAGGCTGTGAAAATTGTGATAACACGGTGAAATATCGCCCGGGCCCCAAGCAATTACATAATGCTCTGACGCAAGGACAGCTTTCAGAATTCAGCTCTTGGTTTGCTGACTCCAACTCTAGCGTCTAGTTGAGCGCCAGTAAATTGTGAGAAAGACAGCAGCGCGAAATCATGGGGAGTCTGCATGCCATATACATGCCATTCAGGTAGCTAGCGCTGTGCCATGCAACAAGGATTAAGATAGGCGCATGTGGATCCCATAAGAGTATTCCTTGACACAAGCATTTAAAACACTATCGCGAAACGTATGCGACACTTAACCAAAGCGTCTCGCATGCTAATTAAACCCACGTGAACGCCGTTGCGTGTAAGAACACGGAGAACTCGTTCTTAAGTCGCATCGCTAAAGCTAAGAATATATTACATTAACCAGGTATACCAAAGGCTGCCAGGTGATTGGCTCAGAGCGGCCTCCAAACGCTTGTCCTGATAGCGGCGTGAGCAGCGTAACTAATTCGGAGCAATCAATCTGTAGTAGCTTCCTCTGCGTTGGCAAGTGGCTGCCGGAAAAAGAAGCGAGAGTTTTCGAACCGACAGATTCGTTAAGCTGACATTTCAAAGCTGCGCTATGATTTATGGCACGGCTGCAGTAGTCGTATCTGGCTCCCCGCTGAACAACCTATCAGTTTTTATTTTCCAATCGATAAACAGCAATAACGACATCATACTAGACTGAATCTCTTGGAGTACAACCTGAAGCGGCAACCAAGGTGTACACCTTGTGTAGGGTCGAACTTTTGAACCCGGATAAAGCCGGAACAAGGTGAACGCAGAACTTAGAGCCAGAGAAGACGCGGGGAGCACGAGATAAATGACACTAAAGGAGACTTGCCAAGAAGTTGCACCCCTCCCCTCCTCCCTCTTCTCTTGCTTAGACTCTCGGGCGTCCTTCCCACATTAATCAAGGCACCCAGCACGACTGACGCTATGCAGCATGCACGGCTGTAAAACAATTCATCCGACAAGTCGCCTCTTCGTCCCACCGCTCGCCTTCTAAGCCTCGCGAGCGCAGTCCAACTTTAGACCTGGCTCGTGAGCTCTCACTGCGTTTCCCTCTCCCTGTGTGCCGCCTCCGCGGCCGGTCCCAAACTGACACCCACCGACCGAGAGCTGGGTGGTATGTGTTGTGGTTTGGACAGAGTGGAAGTACGTCTAAAAGGGTTTGCGATGCGAAGATGGCGACACAGATAGTTCAAATTAACGGAAACATGCAGCAGCTTCAAATTTCAGTCAGTTCCCACAGTAAGTACGTATGCTATGAGTTGCACTCTGCATATGTAATAGGGTTCTTGATTTATTCCATAGCTCCGTAAAAAAGTTAGGGGACAATCAAACATCACTCGCGACAATTGTGCGAATGGAGTTGGGTTTACCTTCGATAATTACTTTGGCGCTTTCACTCTATTCAGTTTTTTTACTCTAAGCCGAGGCTTCACACACACGACATAATTTTTCTGGAGGTTGAAGGTGGGTAGAAGGTGGCGATGGACACTCTCTAGCTAGGGTTGGCGTAGTGGGCGGGTGGGCAGCCATTTAGGTACAGGGTGGTGGGTGGTGGGTGAGGGAGCCTCTTGAGGCTCCTTGCTTGGGCTAGATGCTTCACTTTAACAGGCATCGGATTACCAAGAAAGGGGGGGGGGGGGGGGGGGGGGGGGTAGAGTACCCCGTGCTTTCGCACGCTATAAGCGATTACGCTAGCATAGCCATATGCAATGTTGTTTTGCTGCTATAGTACTCCTTGCGAGCATTTCTAGCCTACTCTTACACGGTCTACATTAGTCACTTTGGTAACGACACTACGGCCATAATTTACTTATGTGCATTAAATGCAAGCACCCTGTATGCTTCATTTCATGCCCCAACGGCAAAGCTAGCTACAACGAGCATGCCCGATTTGTGAGACCTTCTGGACATTTTTGCGCAGGTACCATTTGTGAGCCCGTAACTGAGCTACCTTCTTAATTATAAATTTGTCACCAGCCAACAAATCATCAAGAAGAATCCATTGCCACCTGTTTGACACTTCTGACATTCTGAGCTTTACTGGTTGATCCTTACGGCCACGAAGTACAAGCAATGACTTTGTTCAGACCTTCTGCGAAATATTTCACCACTTGTGGCTCCGACTAAGCTGGCATAGAGAGGCCGCTCAATGAAAGTACCGCGATAATAAAATCCAGTAGTTACAGCTCTGCACAAACAGCAAGTGTACGTCGTTCCCGCTACGTTTCACTGCACACAAATAGGCACACATTCTGACACAAGCCTTTGTCCATATTAACAGGAGATACGGCCTTATCGAGCATCTGTTTTCTTTCATTTCAGTACATATTTTGTGTATTGTGCATCCCGGTTGCGTTCCAGCAGGACGCTCAAAATCCAATGCGTTGTGATCATTCGTGCAGGATTATACCTCACCCATCTTCTATTGCATTTGAGCTATATTAGCAAGGACTTCAATTTTATTAAGACAGGGAAAACAAGGACGAAAAAGCTCATTTATTCGCGGTCACAACACAGCGCTTCCCACAGTGATTCTACTGACATTACTAAAACAAGCGCTGTTTTTTGCTTTTTATTTTACTTAGTGCGACATGTGAGAAAAATATTCAGCTCAAGGACAAATTGGCAGAACGTTTCTCTGGCACATTGCGGATCGAACGTGAAAGACTGCCAGCAGCCACTTCACTTTACAGTGGCCCCTTGGCAGCGAGTCGAGGCTAACTGGCGCGCCAGCACCAAAGCCTAAGGGAACGAAAAAAGAAAACGAAAAGGAAGCGGCGCTCCAGACAGCCTGGAGAGTATTCTAGTTCACTGTACCTGGCGCCGCCGAGGTCGCGCTCACCGCGACGAACTAAAAATGGCGGCGGACGCCATCTTTGCCCCGCGGCGCTCGAACGGACCAATAGCGCCGCGAGCATGCGCTGTCCACGTGCTCGCGTGCTCCCGGCGGTTGGCCGGCGTGTCTGGCCCTTCCCCGACGCCTGAAGCAGCCGCCGCTTTGGCGTCGTCTTCTTGTTCTTAGCGTCAGCAAAGGGGGAGACTGCATCGTTGCTGGCTTCGGTTGTCCGCTTTGATTTTCCACTTTCTTTTCTGTGTGTAATTTTGCAGCTTGCCT
This sequence comes from Amblyomma mixtum, assembly GCF_055824585.1. Classification (NCBI taxonomy): domain Eukaryota; kingdom Metazoa; phylum Arthropoda; class Arachnida; order Ixodida; family Ixodidae; genus Amblyomma; species Amblyomma mixtum. Next base: position 265,364,601 of record NC_143012.1, read on the forward strand.
TCGGCAGTTCTTGAGCGAAGTCCCGTAAGTTCTCGTCGTGTCCTCACAGGTTCCCAATAAAGAAGACATAAAGAATCGTCTTTTTTTTTGTCTCTCTCTTCTCTTGCGCCACTATGAAACAACAGTAAAGAGCGCTCTGGAGCAGCCCGCCACGTCTTGCTTCAAGTTTCGCTCAAGTAGGCGAGAAAATGCGGCTCGTTCCCCCCTTTTTCTCGGTCGCCCACTGCAACAGGAGCGGAGCCAAACATTCCCCGCTAAAGTTGTCACCGAGCTTCGGTTTCCCCTTGGCCGCATGAACTTGCGCGCGGGTGTGTGTGCGTCTTGTGGAGTAAGTCCTTCGCACTAGCGCGCGACGAGTGGCAGAGCCTCGCTCGCGGACGAGGGTGGCAGAAAGAGGGCAAGGCTTGGAAGCCGCCCTCCAAGCCGCCGTCTAGGAGGAACCGAGCCCGACAAGGACAGGTAGGAGACACAAGGGCAAACACAAGGGGACGAACCTGGCTGTGTCACCCCGCTGGCGCGCAGGCCGCCTCAACGCTTTGTTTGTGGAAGACACTTTGTTCCTGATCTGTCACCGTAGAGGCCATAGTGGTTTGCCGTTGGAGGTTTTCGAGAGGAGAATAGGAAATTAATACAAATTATGCTCAATGGCACTGTCATCGTTTAGCAGCTAACAGCGGGCGTACTCTCGCAGTTGAAACATTTAAAGCCAGTGCTAAGTTGTACAACACTCTGGTTAAGAATTGTACTCTGCTAGGGTGTCTAGTTTAGAACATTATACCTTTTGGAGCGCTTTCCTTTCATCAACAAGGAAAAGCATAGTTGCAACTTATCCCAGATTCTCCGACTGCAGTTGTATTTACCTATTTCTACTTTTATTTTGCTTAACTTTACGTTTGTTTTCTTGTTACTACTTTTTCGCGAGTTTTTGTTTACTTCCCTGTTTGGCTTTAACTTCAATCTTTATTGCTTATATACACTTTGTAAATAAAGAATGAAAGCAAATAAACGCCTTGCTCGTCTCCCCTTTTTCCGTCAGTGCGTGTCTTCGCGAGCTGCGAGAATTTGAATGCATATTTTGGTCTTGTTTCTCCGATTTTCTGCATGCACTGACCTTTCTACGCAGCCGCTGAAAGAGCAAAAGCTGTCACCATGATTGGCGATAAGAACTCTCACAGAACCCGTTGAAGCCCCGCCCGAACATCGCAAGGCCAGATTAATATCCCTTTATATTAGCCGCCAGACCTGCATAGACCTCTCGAGAAGCCCACTGCCCTGTGAACAAACGACACTATGCCGCAGCTGCTGGGTTCTATAGGAAGCACTCGCGTAGAACTAGAGACACCTGGACACCATTAGCTGCTGCGAGATTTCTCATTTTTATTGTTTGCTTTGTGTTGGTCGAACGCTTAAGACAAATTTCACGCTCCCTGTACACAGTAAGTTCAGTACAGCGAGTTATCTCAAAGAGGACCAAGAACGCGTCCAGCGTCCAGGCCAAGGTATAAGTGCCTATCTCTAAGCACACGTGGGAGCGTCGTCCACAGAACGCGTATCTTCTCCGTTTTGGGGGCCACGCGCCAGTCAGGAGAGAAGGGGGTAGCGCGTGGTTAATGCCCTCAAGGCCAGTCTTTATCACTATCGCGAGCTGGACATTCGTCCCACGCTCGGAAGGGGCGAGAGCGCCGACATCAGTGCCTCTGCCTACCAGCTCGCTGACGGAGCTAACACAGCGTGAAATACGGTACAAACGGAAGATGCCCTCGGCAGCGTCAGCTGACACTCCAGGCGCCACAGCGCCGACATCTCTTTCTATCTCCTCCTTCCCCGCTTTGGTCTGTTAGAGGGTCTGAGCGAGCGAATGAGGAAGGAGAATCAGTGCTAGATGAGAGAGAGTGAATGTGCGAAAAGAGAGAAGAGAGGAAGAGAAAAGAAAACAACATGTGGTGCGCTAGGAAAACGCTCCAGCACCTTGGTAACTTCTTCCGCAGGGTGACAAGAAGCGGAAGAAACTAAGCAAAAAGAAGAGGGTTGTGTTGTTTGCATTTCTCGCCCTTTTGCCTAGCGCAGCCCCAGAATAACCCGCCCGCTATCGCGATTACGGCGCCTGCTTACTCTTTTTTCGAGCGGAGCGTTTCCTTTTTGGGCTTCCCGTCCCCTGGGCGAGGTCGAGAGCGCACTCATACACCCAGCTTCCTTGTGGCAGGAGCGAGAGGCGTCCGTTCTAATGCACGCTCCGATTTGGAGAAACTGTTCAAGCGTTTCCAATTTTCAAGCCTACGGGTGGGCTGCCGCGGAGGTGGTGCTTGAGCCGAGCCGTATTCGAATAATATTAAGCGGCCGTTGCAATGGTTTTTGAACGCTGCAAACAAACTCGGAGTGGGGATGCAGTGAGTCTGGTGGGCGAATGATAAATGGAACTTTCCGGGGGTATTCTGGCCGCAGCTGGCGTAGGATAGGATTATTTGGAGACGAGTGGGTGGGGCTTTGCCCGGCAGTGTGCGAATTTGGGACGATGAGGATGAAACAAACTCGCCCACTGGTTCGATCGTGTTGTCATGAACGTGTCGGCTAAATGCGGCACCGCTACGCCTAATAGAGAACAGAGAATCAGCTTTTTCCTTCTACTTTTCAAAACTCGCGCTCACTTTACATAGCGCGTCTACGTCTGCAGGTTTCGAAACAGTTTTTTGACGTTCAACAGCGTCGTTGAACGTCAAGCAGAAAAGCAACCACAGCGAAGAAGAACATAAACTAATGAGCTGACGAACCGTAGTTGGTGCCGCGTCGCGTCGGAGGCCCGGCCAATCAGATGCGACTCGACTGGAACTGAAGATGAAATCGCTGATTACGGCAACAATGACGTTTCGCTGTGTGAAGCGGACGGAGGGACACCTGGCTTCACGCTTTCTAGAGATGACAAGAGAAAGAAAAGTGTGAAGAGGACGAACTGTACATTTCGGTTCCCGAATACTTCGCTGCTTCACAACGTATTCCAAAAATTTTTGCTGGAGGAGATTCAAGAAGGAATGTCCTTCTTACAGCGAATGCTTGTCACACCTTTTTCGAAAAGTGCTTCAGGGCCCCTTAAACTTTCATTTTAAAAAAAATTGAGCGTTTGGCTTGACTGTGTAGGCAGCTAAAGGTACGAACATGTGCAACCTTGATCTTACAGTCCCTTGTTCCACTTTAATTATAGTTACCTAGAGCCTCTGAAGCCAAAACATACACCTTATTATTCTGTTTGCAGCCGAATATGTGTTCTCTAATGTATGTTACCTGACATCTGTGCGATTGAAAATAAACTCCTTCCAAGGCTACCTAAAGTGAATAAGGTAACCAGTAGGCACCTTAGCACTGAAAAAGTATTTGCACACCGCCTTACCACATCTTGCGAATTCAGTTCACTTGCCTTCAAGCTATACCTAGCAACTTGCGGTGCAAATATATTTCGGGGCTACTCTGTCATTCGGGTTAAACTGAGGCTTTTCGGAGTAACTTTGTGCACCGAATGGCATCCACAGACTACTATATATGATCGACTTGCCTTTCGACTAAGATTACAGCTTGAGTGCAAACTTCTCAATGCTACTACAACTGTGTACTGTACCTGAATGTGCAGTTACGGTGTATTGGAGAAGATATGGTAAAAACCGCTTCAGTGAAACCACACTTATTTATTACCCGATTAAGTACATTTCACAAAGAGGTGCCAAACCAATGGATTTGCTGCTTGGTTCGCTGGCCTGGCATCATTTTGCAGGATGTTCGGTGCGAATATATGCAAGGTGTTTGCCCTAAGACTTTACACAATCCTTAAAGAAAGGCTTCCTGAGTTAGAAGAGCGCATTTTTCGGCATAGCATTGCCAGCGATGTAGTACAGTCTTCGTCAAAAGTTTAGAGCCCAGGGGGTTTGCTTCTAAGCCTCGCAGTGGGACTCCTGTAACATTCGTGGTAGTCCTACACATTGGAGGAGGCAGGGCCACAAATCTTCTAACCTTCAGCAAATTTGGACAGCTGGAGATGCATTACGAACCAGACAGTGTGGCTCAGAAGCAAACCCCCTGGGCTCCAAACTTTTGACAAAGGCTGTACATCAGAACACTGCTAAGACGTGCTAACTAGCATTCTGGTTAACTAATATTTAATAACTGACCTTTTAACTATTACAATTGGGCTCCTTATTTACAACCGATGCAGAAAAGCGCCACGAGGGATACAGTTGTTGTTATTGCAGTGATTTCTGTTTTCTTATTCTGGGGACCTAACCGGTTACCGGTGAATGAGGGAATCAGTGGTTCCCTTTGCCGCTTAGAGCGTCGCTCATGGCAGCCGTGTATAAATAAAAGAGCCACTGCAACAACACATGCAGTACCGATAGCGGTATGACTGTGAAGTGACTAATTGCGCCATGCTTGGGTTGCACAGAAATAAATAGGGGGAAAAAGGAAGGTTCGTGCTTAGACGCTTCAAGGAGTGGTTTTCTTTTTCTTCGACATGAGCCACAGAGCATGCAAAGAAGGCCACACCCAACGCAGGCGCCCTCCTTAATCGTTATGAGACAATTTTTTCCTTGCCACGTGGCTCAACGTACGCAGAGACGCCATTAATAAAAATGAAAAACATATTTTAGTATTATTGTGTTTTTACATCGCAGGACTAGAATTTCTAATACAGAGAGAATATATATATATATATATATATATATATATATATATATATATATATATATATATATATATATATATATATATATAAGCAAACAAGGGAAGGGGAATGAGGGGCTCGTTATAATTATGAGAGAAGCCAACAGCCACAGAAACCAAGGGGCACAGGAGATTTTTTTTTTAATTTATTTATTTTGTGCTGTTGTTCGATTTAGAATATTACTGAATATGTTATCACTTAAAGCTAATTGATTAGGCAGAAGGACTTGTCTTACATACAATTGAATTACACATTCGAAATCATCACGCAAAAATACATGTTTCTTGAAGTTTCCATTATTGTGACATCACCAACAAACATTCTTTTCCTAAGACCAGCTTCCCCCTTTAAGTCAAAAGGCCATGATATCCCTAGCGATGGCTGCAGCCTCTGACGGCTGCCAAAAAGATGCAAGGGAGGTGTCGTAGCATTGCCAAAGTGGCAATGTTACAGCAGTGCGCGTCCACGGTATTTTGTGGATGCTACTATCCCAGCATGCATCGTAATACACTGTTGACCACATGTGACTCAACTAACCTTGTGGAGCTGGAAACAGCTGTCGACGCAGTATGCAATGCCCCTTCAGATGGATGCACAGACTTGCCACAGGGCAAAAACAAACAGGCGGAAGAACTACTAAACACGCTCAATGTGAGCCGTTTAGAGTGCAAAAAAAAAAATATATATATATAAGGGATAACAAAATCTTCAAGGCAACTGATTAAAAATATAATAAGTTGGGGAAGTCACATTGAAAAACTTAACAGATTTATTCAACATTTCGACCAGGGACTGGTCTTTTATATATATATATATATATATATATATATATATATATATATATATATATATATATATATATATATATATATAATCTAAAACTGAGGAATAATACCAGCCTCCGTCGTGGTTTCTGTAATATGGGTGTTGGTTTTCTAGTCTGTCTGTTGGCTGTGGCAGGTTGATTGGGGGGTGGTTATTTGGTCGGTCGGTCGGTCGGTTGGTTGGTTGATTGGTTGGTTGGTTAGTTAGTTGCTTAGTAAGTTAAATAATTAGTTAGTCAGTTAGTTAGTTAGTTCGTTAGTTAGTTAGTTAGTTAGTTAGTTAGTTAGTTAGTTAGTTAGTTAGTTAGTTAGTTAGTTAGTTAGTTAGTTAGTTAGTTAGTTAGTTCAAGTCTTGTGTCGACGCCTCAAAGCTCCCCGAAGAGCAGAACAGCATGTAACTAAACTACAAAATGATATAGAAACAACCACGACGAGAGCCCTCCAGCCGGGGAAAAACAAAATAGGATGCAAGGGGGGCCCGGGTAAACTCGGGGAGAAAGAAAGAAGACCGACGGAGAGCAGCTGCGCTAAGCAAGTGCGAAAAGAAACCGTGCGCGAAGTGGGTTAATGACCCCCACGCACGCATGCTCCAGAACGTGAAGACAGCGTCGCACCTGGCGAGCAACAAGCAGAGAAAACAAAGAAGAAAGAGAGACACAAGGGACCCGCAGCCGGGCCAAAGCAAAATAGACGCTGCGCGGAGGGTTAAGCGCGCGAAATGAGCGTCGTGAACCGAGGCGTTGCACAACGACGTCCATTGACGCAGCACGCGGAGGCGCCTACCAGACGGCGTTAAGTGGGTCTGACGCTGCTGCCGTGCCAAGGATTGTTTCTTCTAGCGCTTTCGTCGCGAATTGCTTTTGTTGAGTGCTGTTTTCCATTTAGGTCATTTCTTGAGGCTTCAAATGTCTAACGGTCCTATTGTGAGTGATAAAACGAGATGCAGTTCACAAACCAACGATAGTCACTCGAATCACTCTGAAGACATGCAAATTGGCGAAAATACATACCTGGCGTAGTATATGCCCATAAGGTCACAAGTGGATGGCTGTCTCTCAGGTTAGGTCACATGAGCAGGATACAGCCTAGTCTTTAGAGCCTAATTTCGTTGATGGAGTTGTTAATGTTTCCTTCTACGTGCTGTGCATGCCAAAGCAATGTTTTGGTGATATGAGCAGGTTGTTGTGAATAATACGTTACTATTTTTTACCACCGATGGTGGAAATCAACGACAGAACGCTGGCATCGCCTAATAGTATTCTCGTGAGTGTTAGCAGTAAACAATAAGAGTCGAAGCACTAGAGAAAGAGGGTGGCAGAGGTAGACTTCTCTGATGGATGAGCTTTAAAAAAATGAATAGTACAGAGCCTGTATCAAAGGATTTCAGTGTCGATCAATATTATGTGAACACCTTTTTATTCGTCAAAATCACCCTCATCGAACAACGTGGACTTTCGAAAATAAGATATATTGTCAGCATTTGAATTAAGTCAACTATCAGGCCACAGCCAAGTTAAACACAGTGTGTCACGAAAGACGATGAGCAGGACACAGAACAAGACTGGCGAAAAACGAAGTATTGCCACTGCGATGTTGCTTGCAGCTGATGGCAATGCTGTAAAGCTTATCATAATTCTTTATGACAAGACATTTCGGTTTGCAGGTGAGCGGGTGCTCGGGTCGCACGCTTAGCAAGTAATATCGTTGAAATGCTCAGGCAATGAAAACACCGGATAAATGTTATGAACTTCGACAACTTTGTTGTTTCTGGACCAAGTATAATATAAATACAAAATACTACTAGCTTTATGAATAAAGAAAACTGCATTATTAAGATTAGAGAATTAAGATAACTTTTGGGCGTTTAGCAGTAGTTAACTGTGCATACATACTCATGGGTCAGTAGGTCATGGAACAAATGCGACTTGACGACCTCCTAGCTGAATTAATAAATTGGCATGATTAGAGCGTGTAATACGTAGGGGAAACACGTAGTGCAATGGAATGGGTTTGAAGTTTGCGGGATTCAGTTAGCCTCAACTGGCATGGGACAGGGCTAATTTGAGGGATATAACAGAGGCATTTGTTCTAAAGTGGGCATAATTACGTTGGAGATCATGATGCTACCATACTCATGCAGAATCTAAGTCAATTTTAAATGTCAATCTTCCTCGTTCCAAGTTTCAAACCATGCCGCACTTCATGCTAAAGCCACGTGACGATGTGCTCTTGGTGACGAGACCGGCTAAGTGTGCCAGTCTCGTCACCAAGAGCATATCGTCAGGAGCTCTGTGCTGTGTGGCACGTTTCGGCACGGGCTGGGGTGGGGGGGGGTCTTAATATTTCTCTCAACTGAACATGGCGGCGAGAGCCGGAGCCTTATTGCAGAACGATTATCCTTGCACTTTATTCATTTTGCTTCGTTATCATCTACCTTTCAGCTTGACGCACCGAAGAATGCGGTATCAACACTTTCATACCTGTCAAGCACGGTGTCAAGTGTGGCAACTACCAGTCTTAAAAAGGCAAACTCCTTTTTTTTTTTTTCAAATGACTGTTCCACATTCATTCGTTTGTATGGGTGGCTAATTGTTCATCCCAGCCGGCGATACCAGAGCCACCGATTGATACTGTTGGCTGGCTGTCGGTACTGACGCCACAGGCAGCAGATGGTCATGGTAGAAGAGCATAAACAATAAACGGGGCCGGGAAAAGTGCCGCTACAAAACACTAACCCTGTTGCTCTTTCTCACAACACTTCGACGCTGCGGCAGACAAAAGGTCTTCTTTTTCTCTCATTGCTAAAAGCATGAAAAGAGAGAATCTCTCTCTCTCTCTACTTTTTTTTTCTGCGTAGCCGTAACAGCCACACTATTCATCCGCCGGAAAAATTCCGTGCTCCGTGAGCGCTGCTAAATACGAACCAGTGGCGCTTTTAAAATTATTTCGATTATTCCATGTGTGTCGACTTTAAACAGAAACACATCTTCGCAGCGCGCCCGGACTGAACTTATTTTGCGTCGCCTGATGTTCGTCTGAGTTCACAACGATTCATGAGGTTTTTTTCTCTCTCTTTTTTTTTCTTCCTGAGTTCCCTGGCGCTGGCCGCCCTCGCGTCTATCTATAGGTATCAAAACACAGCTTTTGAGTTTCCGAGAAGTGCGAAGATGCCGCCAGGCGTCACGCATTGGCTGGGCCGCGGAAAAGTAATACGGGGATACGGGCACAGGAAAAATGAGGCAGTTGCGAAATACTTATGGTACGACGCACTTGCCCGCGTAGGAGGTTGCCAGGTTGGTGAACGGCGAAGAAGCATCGGCAGAACGGAGCGATATGAGGAACTGTAGAGCACTGCTGCGAGGACGAAAGGTAGAAGAGAAATGGGACAGCTAGCACAGCTGAATAGGCCGGCTCCTTGCACAATTCCCCGATGGAACAGTATTAAAAAGCCTTTTCCGGCAGCTCCGGAAATGAATTCTCGCGCTACAGTTGCGAAGGGAGGCTTTTCCGTTTAATCGTTTCCCGGCTTGTAGGCGTAACAAGGAAGAACAAAAACTGGCAGAAAACCCGTGTCGACACTAAACGTGCTATATTTTGGGAAGCCAGACAAATACCGGTCACATTCGTGCCTTCAGGTGAGCCTATAGCAACTGTATTTTAGGCGCACTGCTCATCGAAGCATGGAAGAGCGCTGACAAACTTCGTTCGATAAAGGACGTAAAAAGAAGGCATAATACAAAGAACACAACAGAGAAGCCGCTGGAGTCCGCCTGTTCTGAGTGTGGTGTGTTTGTGTAAGTGTGCGTGCGTGTGTATATGTGTGCGTGTGTGGATGTCTCTGTGGAGGGGAGGTGGGGGGGTCCTTCACAACGTGGTCGACACCGCTACGCTTAGGAAGCTTAAAAATCAGGCAGCCTCTTTTACATTTCACTTTTCCACGTCCTGTGAGCATGACCACCATGTAAGCAGCATAGCTGAGCGCAGTATTGCATAATTCTCACAACAAACGATTTCATTAGCTTTAGAAGTAGGCCAATATTTTCACCCATGCCCTGTCGTAAGTTCTGCGGCATTTATAGCAGAAGAAATGCACAGCCAGATCCCCGGAAGTCACTTCCCGACCCGCTGCCAAGTTCGACTTTCTTGGACAACACTTATAATCCTGAGCCAACTGTGGAATATTGTAAGATACTGTTACGACTATATCGATGGGAATGGTCTAACCTCCCAATGCGTAACAAAACCTTGCTTTTAAACTTTCTTCTCCTCTCGCAGTGAGTAGCTAAGACTGCCATAAAAAACAAACAGGGCACGTTTTTTCCCATAAGTAGCAGAAAATCCCAAGCGCCCTGAGGAGGGATATATTAATTATTATGGTACAGCTTTACGATAGGCGAAAAAACTGTGTTCATAAACAACTACCCGTTGAAAAAATGCGCCTGTACAGAATTTCTGGGTATGACCTTTGCGCTATGTTGACGCCGCATTCTAGCCTCGTAACTTTATGGTTCCCGTTCTGCCCTTTTATTATTCACTTTAGTTTTCTGTGGACATACAGGATCACGCTACCATAGGTTTTTCTAGCGCACAATAGCACTGCAGAGATTCCGCAGTGCGACGGGCAGAACCCACGGGCTGCTTTTTCACTGTCGAGCCGGATGAGGAAACTCGGTTTAGTCTGTTTTCACAATTATTCCAAAGCAGCGCACGGTTTTTATCATCGAGGCTACACCAAACTGCAAGTGAGGTTCTGAATTCATTCAGGCCTTAGTTCTACTCCATCAGCGTGCATCGAATTCTAAACGCACGGTTTTGCACTTTATCCCTTCCAGGCAGTCGGTTTATGTTTTTATGGTTTATGGGGGTTCAACGTCCCAAAGCGGCTCAAGCTATTAGGGACGCCGTAGTGAAGGGCTCCGGAAATTTCGACCCCCTACCTGGTGTTCTTTAATGTGCACTGCCATCACACAATACACGGGCCTCTAGCATGTCGCCTCCATCGAAATGCGACCGCCCCCAGCCGGGATCGAACCCGCGTCTTTCGTACCAGCAGCCGAGAGCCATAACCACTGAGCCACCTCGGCGGCACAAGCAGGCGGGGCGAAAGTAAAAGGACATAAAGAAAGAAAAACACTTCATGGGAGGCGATAGCAAGGCCTTTCTTGTCTAGTCTAAGACCTAATGAATGCCTCTGTAATAAAACAGACAGCTTAAATGTAGACACCAGGAAGTCATGGCAGTTTTGCGCTGGAGTGCGATTACTACTTTCAAAACGTAGCCATG